>NW_026608690.1:0-57773 GCF_029499605.1 Hyla sarda
TATTAATACAATGTGCACAATGACTGTAGTATATTTATACAATGTGCACAATGACTGTAGTATATTTATACAATGTGCACAATTAGTGTAAAACATTTTTACAATGTGCACTGACTGTAGTATATTTATACAATGTGCACAATTAGTGTAAAACATTTTTACAATGTGCACTGACTGTAGTATATTTATACAATGTGCACAATTAATATAGTATATTTACAAAATGTGCACAATTAGTTTAAAACATTTTTACAATGTGCACAATGAATGTAGTTTATTTATACAATGTGCACAATTACCGTAGTTTATTTATACAATGTGCACAATTAATATAGTATATTTACAAAATGTGCACAATTAGTGTAAAACATTTTTACAATGTGCACTGACTGTAGTATATTTATACAATGTGCACAATTAATGTAAAATATTTATACAATGTGCACAATTACTGTAGTATATTTATACAATGTGCACAATTACCATCGTGTATTTATACAATGTGCACAATTACTGTTGTTTATTTATACAATGTGCAAAATTAGTGTAAAACATTTTTTCAATGTGCACTGACTGTAGTATATTTACACAATGTGCACAATTAGTGTAAAATATTTATACAATGTGCACAATGACTTTAGTATATTTATACAATGTGCACAATTAGTGCAAAATATTTATACAATGTGCACAATGGCTGTAGTGTATTTATACAATGTGCACAATTACTGTTGTATATTTATACAATGTGCACAATTAGTGTAAAACATTTTTACAATGTGCACTGACTGTAGTATATTTATACAATGTGCACAATTAATATAGTATATTTACACAATGTGCACAATTAGTGTAAAATATTTATACAATGTGCACAATGGCTGTAGTGTATTTATACAATGTGCACTGACTGTAGTATATTTATACAATGTGCACAATTAGTGTAAAACATTTTTACAATGTGCACTGACTGTAGTATATTTATACAATGTGCATAATTAATATAGTATATTTACAAAATGTGCACAATTAGTTTAAAACATTTTTACAATGTGCACTGACTGTAGTTTATTTATACAATGTGCACAATTAATATAGTATATTTACACAATGTGCACAATTAGTGTAAAATATTTATACAATGTGCACAATGACTGTAGTTTATTTATACAATGTGCACAATTACCGTAGTTTATTTATACAATGTGCACAATTAATATAGTATATTTACAAAATGTGCACAATTAGTGTAAAACATTTTTACAATGTGCACTGACTGTAGTATATTTATACAATGTGCACAATTAATATAGTTTATTTACACAATGTGCACAATTAGTGTAAAATATTTATACAATGTGCACAATGACTGTAGTTTATTTATACAATGTGCACAATTACCGTAATTTATTTATACAATGTGCACAATTAATATAGTATGTTTACAAAATGTGCACAATTAGTGTAAAACATTTTTACAATGTGCACTGACTGTAGTATATTTATACAATGTGCACAATTAATGTAAAATATTTATACAATGTGCACAATTACTGTAGTATATATATACATTGTGCACAATTAATGTAAAATATTTATACAATGTGCACAATTACTGTAGTGTATTTATACAATGTGCACAATTAGTGTAAACATGTTTACAAGGTGCACTGACTGTAGTATATTTATACAATATGCACAATTAATATAGTATATTTACACAATGTGCACAATTAGTGTAAAATATTAATAGAATGTGCACAATGACTGTAGTATATTTATACAATGTGCACAATTAGTGTAAAACATTTTTGCAATGTGCACTGACTGTAGTATATTTATACAATGTGCACAATTAGTGTAAAACATTTTTACAATGTGCACTGACTGTAGTATATTTATACAATGTGCATAATTAATATAGTATATTTACAAAATGTGCACAATTAGTTTAAAACATTTTTACAATGTGCACTGACTGTAGTTTATTTATACAATGTGCACAATTAATATAGTATATTTACACAATGTGCACAATTAGTGTAAAATATTTATACAATGTGCACAATGACTGTAGTTTATTTATACAATGTGCACAATTACCGTAGTTTATTTATACAATGTGCACAATTAATATAGTATATTTACAAAATGTGCACAATTAGTGTGAAACATTTTTACAATGTGCACTGACTGTAGTATATTTATACAATGTGCACAATTAGTGTAAAACATTTTTACAATGTGCACTGACTGTAGTATATTTATACAATGTGCACAATTAGTGTAAAACATTTTTACAATGTGCACTGACTGTAGTATATTTATACAATGTGCACAATTAATATAGTTTATTTACACAATGTGCACAATTAGTGTAAAATATTTATACAATGTGCATAATTACTGTAGTATATTTATACAATGTGCACAATTACCATTGTGTATTTATACAATGTGCATAATTACTGTTGTATATTTATACAATGTGCAAAATTAGTGTAAAACATTTTTTCAATGTGCACTGACTGTAGTATATTTATACAATGTGTACAATTAGTGTAAAACATTTTTACAATGTGCACTGACTGAAGTATATTTATACAATGTGCACAATTAGTGTAAAACATTTTTGCAATGTGCACTGACTGTAGTATATTTACACAATGTGCACAATTAGTGTAAAATATTTATACAATGTGCACAATGACTGTAGTATATTTACACAATGTACACAATAAGTGTAAAATATTTATACCATGTGCACAATGACTGTAGTGTATTTATACAATGTGCACAATTAGTGTAAACATGTTTACAAGGTGCACTGACTGTAGTATATTTATACAATATGCACAATTAATATAGTATATTTAAACAATGTGCACAATTAGTGTAAAATATTAATACAATGTGCACAATGACTGTAGTATATTTATACAATGTGCACAATGACTGTAGTATATTTATACAATGTGCACAATTAGTGTAAAACATTTTTACAATGTGCACTGACTGTAGTATATTTATACAATGTGCACAATTAGTGTAAAACATTTTTACAATGTGCACTGACTGTAGTATATTTATACAATGTGCACAATTAATATAGTATATTTACAAAATGTGCACAATTAGTTTAAAACATTTTTACAATGTGCACAATGAATGTAGTTTATTTATACAATGTGCACAATTACCGTAGTTTATTTATACAATGTGCACAATTAATATAGTATATTTACAAAATGTGCACAATTAGTGTAAAACATTTTTACAATGTGCACTGACTGTAGTATATTTATACAATGTGCACAATTAATGTAAAATATTTATACAATGTGCACAATTACTGTAGTATATTTATACAATGTGCACAATTAATGTAAAATATTTATACAATGTGCACAATTACTGTAGTGTATTTATACAATGTGCACAATTACTGTTGTATATTTATACAATGTGCACAATTAGTGTAAAATATTTTTACAATGTGCACTGACTGTAGTTTATTTATACAATGTGCACAATTAATATAGTATATTTATATAATGTGCACAATTAGTGTAAACATGTTTACAAGGTGCACTGACTGTAGTATATTTATACAATATGCACAATTAATATAGTATATTTACACAATGTGCACAATTAGTGTAAAATATTAATAGAATGTGCACAATGACTGTAGTATATTTATACAATGTGCACAATTAGTGTAAAACATTTTTGCAATGTGCACTGACTGTAGTATATTTATACAATGTGCACAATTAGTGTAAAACATTTTTACAATGTGCACTGACTGAAATATATTTACACAATGTGCACAATTAGTGTAAAATATTTATACAATGTGCACAATGACTGTAGTATATTTACACAATGTACACAATAAGTGTAAAATATTTATACCATGTGCACAATGACTGTAGTGTATTTATACAATGTGCACAATTAGTGTAAACATGTTTACAAGGTGCACTGACTGTAGTATATTTATACAATATGCACAATTAATATAGTATATTTAAACAATGTGCACAATTAGTGTAAAATATTAATACAATGTGCACAATGACTGTAGTATATTTATACAATGTGCACAATGACTGTAGTATATTTATACAATGTGCACAATTAGTGTAAAACATTTTTACAATGTGCACTGACTGTAGTATATTTATACAATGTGCACAATTAGTGTAAAACATTTTTACAATGTGCACTGACTGTAGTATATTTATACAATGTGCACAATTAATATAGTATATTTACAAAATGTGCACAATTAGTTTAAAACATTTTTACAATGTGCACAATGAATGTAGTTTATTTATACAATGTGCACAATTACCGTAGTTTATTTATACAATGTGCACAATTAATATAGTATATTTACAAAATGTGCACAATTAGTGTAAAACATTTTTACAATGTGCACTGACTGTAGTATATTTATACAATGTGCACAATTAATGTAAAATATTTATACAATGTGCACAATTACTGTAGTATATTTATACAATGTGCACAATTAGTGTAAAACATTTTTACAATGTGCACTGACTGTAGTATATTTATACAATGTGCATAATTAATATAGTATATTTACAAAATGTGCACAATTAGTTTAAAACATTTTTACAATGTGCACTGACTGTAGTTTATTTATACAATGTGCACAATTAATATAGTATATTTACACAATGTGCACAATTAGTGTAAAATATTTATACAATGTGCACAATGACTGTAGTTTATTTATACAATGTGCACAATTACCGTAGTTTATTTATACAATGTGCACAATTAATATAGTATATTTACAAAATGTGCACAATTAGTGTGAAACATTTTTACAATGTGCACTGACTGTAGTATATTTATACAATGTGCACAATTAGTGTAAAACATTTTTACAATGTGCACTGACTGTAGTATATTTATACAATGTGCACAATTAGTGTAAAACATTTTTACAATGTGCACTGACTGTAGTATATTTATACAATGTGCACAATTAATATAGTTTATTTACACAATGTGCACAATTAGTGTAAAATATTTATACAATGTGCATAATTACTGTAGTATATTTATACAATGTGCACAATTACCATTGTGTATTTATACAATGTGCATAATTACTGTTGTATATTTATACAATGTGCAAAATTAGTGTAAAACATTTTTTCAATGTGCACTGACTGTAGTATATTTATACAATGTGTACAATTAGTGTAAAACATTTTTACAATGTGCACTGACTGTAGTATATTTATACAATGTGCACAATTAGTGTAAAACATTTTTGCAATGTGCACTGACTGTAGTATATTTACACAATGTGCACAATTAGTGTAAAATATTTATACAATGTGCACAATGACTGTAGTATATTTACACAATGTACACAATAAGTGTAAAATATTTATACCATGTGCACAATGACTGTAGTGTATTTATACAATGTGCACAATTAGTGTAAACATGTTTACAAGGTGCACTGACTGTAGTATATTTATACAATATGCACAATTAATATAGTATATTTAAACAATGTGCACAATTAGTGTAAAATATTAATACAATGTGCACAATGACTGTAGTATATTTATACAATGTGCACAATGACTGTAGTATATTTATACAATGTGCACAATTAGTGTAAAACATTTTTACAATGTGCACTGACTGTAGTATATTTATACAATGTGCACAATTAGTGTAAAACATTTTTACAATGTGCACTGACTGTAGTATATTTATACAATGTGCACAATTAATATAGTATATTTACAAAATGTGCACAATTAGTTTAAAACATTTTTACAATGTGCACAATGAATGTAGTTTATTTATACAATGTGCACAATTACCGTAGTTTATTTATACAATGTGCACAATTAATATAGTATATTTACAAAATGTGCACAATTAGTGTAAAACATTTTTACAATGTGCACTGACTGTAGTATATTTATACAATGTGCACAATTAATGTAAAATATTTATACAATGTGCACAATTACTGTAGTATATTTATACAATGTGCACAATTAATGTAAAATATTTATACAATGTGCACAATTACTGTAGTGTATTTATACAATGTGCACAATTACTGTTGTATATTTATACAATGTGCACAATTAGTGTAAAATATTTTTACAATGTGCACTGACTGTAGTTTATTTATACAATGTGCACAATTAATATAGTATATTTATATAATGTGCACAATTAGTGTAAACATGTTTACAAGGTGCACTGACTGTAGTATATTTATACAATATGCACAATTAATATAGTATATTTACACAATGTGCACAATTAGTGTAAAATATTAATAGAATGTGCACAATGACTGTAGTATATTTATACAATGTGCACAATTAGTGTAAAACATTTTTGCAATGTGCACTGACTGTAGTATATTTATACAATGTGCACAATTAGTGTAAAACATTTTTACAATGTGCACTGACTGAAGTATATTTACACAATGTGCACAATTAGTGTAAAATATTTATACAATGTGCACAATGACTGTAGTATATTTACACAATGTACACAATAAGTGTAAAATATTTATACCATGTGCACAATGACTGTAGTGTATTTATACAATGTGCACAATTAGTGTAAACATGTTTACAAGGTGCACTGACTGTAGTATATTTATACAATATGCACAATTAATATAGTATATTTAAACAATGTGCACAATTAGTGTAAAATATTAATACAATGTGCACAATGACTGTAGTATATTTATACAATGTGCACAATGACTGTAGTATATTTATACAATGTGCACAATTAGTGTAAAACATTTTTACAATGTGCACTGACTGTAGTATATTTATACAATGTGCACAATTAGTGTAAAACATTTTTACAATGTGCACTGACTGTAGTATATTTATACAATGTGCACAATTAATATAGTATATTTACAAAATGTGCACAATTAGTTTAAAACATTTTTACAATGTGCACAATGAATGTAGTTTATTTATACAATGTGCACAATTACCGTAGTTTATTTATACAATGTGCACAATTAATATAGTATATTTACAAAATGTGCACAATTAGTGTAAAACATTTTTACAATGTGCACTGACTGTAGTATATTTATACAATGTGCACAATTAATGTAAAATATTTATACAATGTGCACAATTACTGTAGTATATTTATACAATGTGCACAATTAATGTAAAATATTTATACAATGTGCACAATTACTGTAGTGTATTTATACAATGTGCACAATTACTGTTGTATATTTATACAATGTGCACAATTAGTGTAAAATATTTTTACAATGTGCACTGACTGTAGTTTATTTATACAATGTGCACAATTAATATAGTATATTTATATAATGTTCACAATTAGTGTAAACATGTTTACAAGGTGCACTGACTGTAGTATATTTATACAATATGCACAATTAATATAGTATATTTACACAATGTGCACAATTAGTGTAAAATATTAATAGAATGTGCACAATGACTGTAGTATATTTATACAATGTGCACAATTAGTGTAAAACATTTTTGCAATGTGCACTGACTGTAGTATATTTATACAATGTGCACAATTAGTGTAAAACATTTTTACAATGTGCACTGACTGAAGTATATTTATACAATGTGCACAATTAATATAGTTTATTTACACAATGTGCACAATTAGTGTAAAATATTTATAAAATGTGCATAATTACTGTAGTATATTTATACAATGTGCACAATTACCATCGTGTATTTATACAATGTGCACAATTACTGTTGTTTATTTATACAATGTGCAAAATTAGTGTAAAACATTTTTTCAATGTGCACTGACTGTAGTATATTTACACAATGTGCACAATTAGTGTAAAATATTTATACAATGTGCACAATGACTTTAGTATATTTATACAATGTGCACAATTAGTGCAAAATATTTATACAATGTGCACAATGGCTGTAGTGTATTTATACAATGTGCACAATTACTGTTGTATATTTATACAATGTGCACAATTAGTGTAAAACATTTTTACAATGTGCACTGACTGTAGTATATTTATACAATGTGTACAATTAGTGTAAAACATTTTTACAATGTGCACTGACTGTAGTATATTTATACAATGTGCACAATTAATATAGTATATTTACACAATGTGCACAATTAGTGTAAAATATTTATACAATGTGCACAATGGCTGTAGTGTATTTATACAATGTGCACTGACTGTAGTATATTTATACAATGTGCACAATTAGTGTAAAACATTTTTACAATGTGCACTGACTGTAGTATATTTATACAATGTGCATAATTAATATAGTATATTTACAAAATGTGCACAATTAGTTTAAAACATTTTTACAATGTGCACTGACTGTAGTTTATTTATACAATGTGCACAATTAATATAGTATATTTACACAATGTGCACAATTAGTGTAAAATATTTATACAATGTGCACAATGACTGTAGTTTATTTATACAATGTGCACAATTACCGTAGTTTATTTATACAATGTGCACAATTAATATAGTATATTTACAAAATGTGCACAATTAGTGTGAAACATTTTTACAATGTGCACTGACTGTAGTATATTTATACAATGTGCACAGTTAGTGTAAAACATTTTTACAATGTGCACTGACTGTAGTATATTTATACAATGTGCACAATTAGTGTAAAACATTTTTACAATGTGCACTGACTGTAGTATATTTATACAATGTGCACAATTAATATAGTTTATTTACACAATGTGCACAATTAGTGTAAAATATTTATACAATGTGCATAATTACTGTAGTATATTTATACAATGTGCACAATTACCATTGTGTATTTATACAATGTGCACAATTACTGTTGTATATTTATACAATGTGCAAAATTAGTGTAAAACATTTTTTCAATGTGCACTGACTGTAGTATATTTATACAATGTGTACAATTAGTGTAAAACATTTTTACAATGTGCACTGACTGTAGTATATTTATACAATGTGCACAATTAGTGTAAAACATTTTTGCAATGTGCACTGACTGTAGTATATTTACACAATGTGCACAATTAGTGTAAAATATTTATACAATGTGCACAATGACTGTAGTATATTTACACAATGTACACAATAAGTGTAAAATATTTATACCATGTGCACAATGACTGTAGTGTATTTATACAATGTGCACAATTACTGTAGTATATTTATACAATGTGCACAATTAATATAGTATATTTACACAATGTGCACAATTAGTGTAAAATATTTATACAATGTGCACAATTACTGTAGTATATTTATACAATGTGCACAATGACTGTAGTATATTTATACAATGTGCACAATTAATGTAAAATATTTATACAATGTGCACAATTACTGTAGTATATTTATACAATGTGCACAATTAATGTAAAATATTTATACAATGTGCACAATTACTGTAGTGTATTTATACAATGTGCACAATTACTGTTGTATATTTATACAATGTGCACAATTAGTGTAAAACATTTTTACAATGTGCACTGACTGTAGTTTATTTATACAATGTGCACAATTAATATAGTATATTTATACAATGTGCACAATTAGTGTAAACATGTTTACAAGGTGCACTGACTGTAGTATATTTATACAATATGCACAATTAATATAGTATATTTACACAATGTGCACAATTAGTGTAAAATATTAATAGAATGTGCACAATGACTGTAGTATATTTATACAATGTGCACAATGACTGTAGTATATTTATACAATGTGCACAATTAGTGTAAAACATTTTTGCAATGTGCACTGACTGTAGTATATTTATACAATGTGCACAATTAGTGTAAAACATTTTTACAATGTGCACTGACTGAAGTATATTTATACAATGTGCACAATTAATATAGTTTATTTACACAATGTGCACAATTAGTGTAAAATATTTATACAATGTGCATAATTACTGTAGTATATTTATACAATGTGCACAATTACCATCGTGTATTTATACAATGTGCACAATTACTGTTGTTTATTTATACAATGTGCAAAATTAGTGTAAAACATTTTTTCAATGTGCACTAACTGTAGTATATTTACACAATGTGCACAATTAGTGTAAAATATTTATACAATGTGCACAATGACTTTAGTATATTTATACAATGTGCACAATTAGTGCAAAATATTTATACAATGTGCACAATGGCTGTAGTGTATTTATACAATGTGCACAATTACTGTTGTATATTTATACAATGTGCAAAATTAGTGTAAAACATTTTTTCAATGTGCACTGACTGTAGTATATTTATACAATGTGTACAATTAGTGTAAAACATTTTTACAATGTGCACTGACTGTAGTATATTTATACAATGTGCACAATTAATATAGTATATTTACACAATGTGCACAATTAGTGTAAAAAATTTATACAATGTGCACAATGGCTGTAGTGTATTTATACAATGTGCACTGACTGTAGTATATTTATACAATGTGCACAATTAGTGTAAAACATTTT
The DNA here is from genome assembly GCF_029499605.1 of Hyla sarda. Taxonomy (NCBI): domain Eukaryota; kingdom Metazoa; phylum Chordata; class Amphibia; order Anura; family Hylidae; genus Hyla; species Hyla sarda. Next base: position 10,572 of record NW_026608690.1, read on the forward strand.
TACAATGTGCACTGACTGTAGTATATTTATACAATGTGCATAATTAATATAGTATATTTACAAAATGTGCACAATTAGTTTAAAACATTTTTACAATGTGCACTGACTGTAGTTTATTTATACAATGTGCACAATTAATATAGTATATTTACACAATGTGCACAATTAGTGTAAAATATTTATACAATGTGCACAATGACTGTAGTTTATTTATACAATGTGCACAATTACCGTAGTTTATTTATACAATGTGCACAATTAATATATTATATTTACAAAATGTGCACAATTAGTGTGAAACATTTTTACAATGTGCACTGACTGTAGTATATTTATACAATGTGCACAATTAGTGTAAAACATTTTTACAATGTGCACTGACTGTAGTATATTTATACAATGTGCACAATTAGTGTAAAACATTTTTACAATGTGCACTGACTGTAGTATATTTATACAATGTGCACAATTAATATAGTTTATTTACACAATGTGCACAATTAGTGTAAAATATTTATACAATGTGCATAATTACTGTAGTATATTTATACAATGTGCACAATTACCATTGTGTATTTATACAATGTGCACAATTACTGTTGTATATTTATACAATGTGCAAAATTAGTGTAAAACATTTTTTCAATGTGCACTGACTGTAGTATATTTATACAATGTGTACAATTAGTGTAAAACATTTTTACAATGTGCACTGACTGTAGTATATTTATACAATGTGCACAATTAGTGTAAAACATTTTTGCAATGTGCACTGACTGTAGTATATTTACACAATGTGCACAATTAGTGTAAAATATTTATACAATGTGCACAATGACTGTAGTATATTTACACATTGTACACAATAAGTGTAAAATATTTATACCATGTGCACAATGACTGTAGTGTATTTATACAATGTGCACAATTACTGTAGTATATTTATACAATGTGCACAATTAATATAGTATATTTACACAATGTGCACAATTAGTGTAAAATATTTATACAATGTGCACAATTACTGTAGTATATTTATACAATGTGCACAATGACTGTAGTATATTTATACAATGTGCACAATTAGTGTAAAACATTTTTACAATGTGCACTGACTGTAGTATATTTATACAATGTGCATAATTAATATAGTATATTTACAAAATGTGCACAATTAGTTTAAAACATTTTTACAATGTGCACTGACTGTAGTTTATTTATACAATGTGCACAATTAATATAGTATATTTACACAATGTGCACAATTAGTGTAAAATATTTATACAATGTGCACAATGACTGTAGTATATTTACACAATGTACACAATAAGTGTAAAATATTTATACCATGTGCACAATGACTGTAGTGTATTTATACAATGTGCACAATTACTGTAGTATATTTATACAATGTGCACAATTAATATAGTATATTTACACAATGTGCACAATTAGTGTAAAATATTTATACAATGTGCACAATTAATGTAGTATATTTATACAATGTGCACAATGACTATAGTATATTTATACAATGTGCACAATTAGTGTAAAACAATTTTACAATGTGCACTGACTGTAGTATATTTATACAATGTGCACAATTAGTGTAAAACATTTTTACAATGTGCACTGACTGTAGTATATTTATACAATGTGCACAATTAGTGTAAAACATTTTTACAATGTGCACTGACTGTAGTATATTTCTACAATGTGCACAATTAATATAGTATATTTACAAAATGTGAACACTTAGTTTAAAACATTTTTACAATGTGCACTGACTGTAGTTTATTTATACAATGTGCACAATTAATATAGTATATTTACACAATGTGCACAATTAGTGTAAAATATTTATACAATGTGCACAATGACTGTAGTTTATTTATACAATGTGCACAATTACCGTAATTTATTTATACAATGTGCACAATTAATATAGTATATTTACAAAATGTGCACAATTAGTGTAAAACATTTTTACAATGTGCACTGACTGTAGTATATTTATACAATGTGCACAATTAATGTAAAATATTTATACAATGTGCACAATTACTGTAGTATATATATACAATGTGCACAATTAATGTAAAATATTTATACAATGTGCACAATTACTGTAGTGTATTTATACAATGTGCACAATTAGTGTAAACATGTTTACAAGGTGCACTGACTGTAGTATATTTATACAATATGCACAATTAATATAGTATATTTACACAATGTGCACAATTAGTGTAAAATATTAATAGAATGTGCACAATGACTGTAGTATATTTATACAATGTGCACAATTAGTGTAAAACATTTTTGCAATGTGCACTGACTGTAGTATATTTATACAATGTGCACAATTAGTGTAAAACATTTTTACAATGTGCACTGACTGAAGTATATTTATACAATGTGCACAATTAATATAGTTTATTTACACAATGTGCACAATTAGTGTAAAATATTTATACAATGTGCATAATTACTGTAGTATATTTATACAATGTGCACAATTACCATCGTGTATTTATACAATGTGCACAATTACTGTTGTTTATTTATACAATGTGCAAAATTAGTGTAAAACATTTTTTCAATGTGCACTGACTGTAGTATATTTACACAATGTGCACAATTAGTGTAAAATATTTATACAATGTGCACAATGACTTTAGTATATTTATACAATGTGCACAATTAGTGCAAAATATTTATACAATGTGCACAATGGCTGTAGTGTATTTATACAATGTGCACAATTACTGTTGTATATTTATACAATGTGCACAATTAGTGTAAAACATTTTTACAATGTGCACTGACTGTAGTATATTTATACAATGTGTACAATTAGTGTAAAACATTTTTACAATGTGCACTGACTGTAGTATATTTACACAATGTACACAATAAGTGTAAAATATTTATACCATGTGCACAATGACTGTAGTGTATTTATACAATGTGCACAATTACTGTAGTATATTTATACAATGTGCACAATTAATATAGTATATTTACACAATGTGCACAATTAGTGTAAAATATTTATACAATGTGCACAATTACTGTAGTATATTTATACAATGTGCACAATGACTGTAGTATATTTATACAATGTGCACAATTAGTGTAAAACAATTTTACAATGTGCACTGACTGTAGTATATTTATACAATGTGCACAATTAGTGTAAAACATTTTTACAATGTGCACTGACTGTAGTATATTTATACAATGTGCACAATTAGTGTAAAACATTTTTACAATGTGCACTGACTGTAGTATATTTCTACAATGTGCACAATTAATATAGTATATTTACAAAATGTGAACACTTAGTTTAAAACATTTTTACAATGTGCACTGACTGTAGTTTATTTATACAATGTGCACAATTAATATAGTATATTTACACAATGTGCACAATTAGTGTAAAATATTTATACAATGTGCACAATGACTGTAGTTTATTTATACAATGTGCACAATTACCGTAATTTATTTATACAATGTGCACAATTAATATAGTATGTTTACAAAATGTGCACAATTAGTGTAAAACATTTTTACAATGTGCACTGACTGTAGTATATTTATACAATGTGCACAATTAATGTAAAATATTTATACAATGTGCACAATTACTGTAGTATATATATACAATGTGCACAATTAATGTAAAATATTTATACAATGTGCACAATTACTGTAGTGTATTTATACAATGTGCAAAATTAGTGTAAACATGTTTACAAGGTGCACTGACTGTAGTATATTTATACAATATGCACAATTAATATAGTATATTTACACAATGTGCACAATTAGTGTAAAATATTAATAGAATGTGCACAATGACTGTAGTATATTTATACAATGTGCACAATTAGTGTAAAACATTTTTGCAATGTGCACTGACTGTAGTATATTTATACAATGTGCACAATTAGTGTAAAACATTTTTACAATGTGCACTGACTGTAGTATATTTATACAATGTGCATAATTAATATAGTATATTTACAAAATGTGCACAATTAGTTTAAAACATTTTTACAATGTGCACTGACTGTAGTTTATTTATACAATGTGCACAATTAATATAGTATATTTACACAATGTGCACAATTAGTGTAAAATATTTATACAATGTGCACAATGACTGTAGTTTATTTATACAATGTGCACAATTACCGTAGTTTATTTATACAATGTGCACAATTAATATAGTATATTTACAAAATGTGCACAATTAGTGTGAAACATTTTTACAATGTGCACTGACTGTAGTATATTTATACAATGTGCACAATTAGTGTAAAACATTTTTACAATGTGCACTGACTGTAGTATATTTATACAATGTGCACAATTAATATAGTTTATTTACACAATGTGCACAATTAGTGTAAAATATTTATACAATGTGCATAATTACTGTAGTATATTTATACAATGTGCACAATTACCATTGTGTATTTATACAATGTGCATAATTACTGTTGTATATTTATACAATGTGCAAAATTAGTGTAAAACATTTTTTCAATGTGCACTGACTGTAGTATATTTATACAATGTGTACAATTAGTGTAAAACATTTTTACAATGTGCACTGACTGAAGTATATTTATACAATGTGCACAATTAGTGTAAAACATTTTTGCAATGTGCACTGACTGTAGTATATTTACACAATGTGCACAATTAGTGTAAAATATTTATACAATGTGCACAATGACTGTAGTATATTTACACAATGTACACAATAAGTGTAAAATATTTATACCATGTGCACAATGACTGTAGTGTATTTATACAATGTGCACAATTAGTGTAAACATGTTTACAAGGTGCACTGACTGTAGTATATTTATACAATATGCACAATTAATATAGTATATTTAAACAATGTGCACAATTAGTGTAAAATATTAATACAATGTGCACAATGACTGTAGTATATTTATACAATGTGCACAATGACTGTAGTATATTTATACAATGTGCACAATTAGTGTAAAACATTTTTACAATGTGCACTGACTGTAGTATATTTATACAATGTGCACAATTAGTGTAAAACATTTTTACAATGTGCACTGACTGTAGTATATTTATACAATGTGCACAATTAATATAGTATATTTACAAAATGTGCACAATTAGTTTAAAACATTTTTACAATGTGCACAATGAATGTAGTTTATTTATACAATGTGCACAATTACCGTAGTTTATTTATACAATGTGCACAATTAATATAGTATATTTACAAAATGTGCACAATTAGTGTAAAACATTTTTACAATGTGCACTGACTGTAGTATATTTATACAATGTGCACAATTAATGTAAAATATTTATACAATGTGCACAATTACTGTAGTATATTTATACAATGTGCACAATTAATGTAAAATATTTATACAATGTGCACAATTACTGTAGTGTATTTATACAATGTGCACAATTACTGTTGTATATTTATACAATGTGCACAATTAGTGTAAAATATTTTTACAATGTGCACTGACTGTAGTTTATTTATACAATGTGCACAATTAATATAGTATATTTATATAATGTGCACAATTAGTGTAAACATGTTTACAAGGTGCACTGACTGTAGTATATTTATACAATATGCACAATTAATATAGTATATTTACACAATGTGCACAATTAGTGTAAAATATTAATAGAATGTGCACAATGACTGTAGTATATTTATACAATGTGCACAATTAGTGTAAAACATTTTTGCAATGTGCACTGACTGTGGTATATTTATACAATGTGCACAATTAGTGTAAAACATTTTTACAATGTGCACTGACTGAAGTATATTTACACAATGTGCACAATTAGTGTAAAATATTTATACAATGTGCACAATGACTGTAGTATATTTACACAATGTACACAATAAGTGTAAAATATTTATACCATGTGCACAATGACTGTAGTGTATTTATACAATGTGCACAATTAGTGTAAACATGTTTACAAGGTGCACTGACTGTAGTATATTTATACAATATGCACAATTAATATAGTATATTTAAACAATGTGCACAATTAGTGTAAAATATTAATACAATGTGCACAATGACTGTAGTATATTTATACAATGTGCACAATGACTGTAGTATATTTATACAATGTGCACAATTAGTGTAAAACATTTTTACAATGTGCACTGACTGTAGTATATTTATACAATGTGCACAATTAGTGTAAAACATTTTTACAATGTACACTGACTGTAGTATATTTATACAATGTGCACAATTAATATAGTATATTTACAAAATGTGCACAATTAGTTTAAAACATTTTTACAATGTGCACAATGAATGTAGTTTATTTATACAATGTGCACAATTACCGTAGTTTATTTATACAATGTGCACAATTAATATAGTATATTTACAAAATGTGCACAATTAGTGTAAAACATTTTTACAATGTGCACTGACTGTAGTATATTTATACAATGTGCACAATTAATGTAAAATATTTATACAATGTGCACAATTACTGTAGTATATTTATACAATGTGCACAATTAGTGTAAAACATTTTTACAATGTGCACTGACTGTAGTATATTTATACAATGTGCATAATTAATATAGTATATTTACAAAATGTGCACAATTAGTTTAAAACATTTTTACAATGTGCACTGACTGTAGTTTATTTATACAATGTGCACAATTAATATAGTATATTTACACAATGTGCACAATTAGTGTAAAATATTTATACAATGTGCACAATGACTGTAGTTTATTTATACAATGTGCACAATTACCGTAGTTTATTTATACAATGTGCACAATTAATATAGTATATTTACAAAATGTGCACAATTAGTGTGAAACATTTTTACAATGTGCACTGACTGTAGTATATTTATACAATGTGCACAATTAGTGTAAAACATTTTTACAATGTGCACTGACTGTAGTATATTTATACAATGTGCACAATTAGTGTAAAACATTTTTACAATGTGCACTGACTGTAGTATATTTATACAATGTGCACAATTAATATAGTTTATTTACACAATGTGCACAATTAGTGTAAAATATTTATACAATGTGCATAATTACTGTAGTATATTTATACAATGTGCACAATTACCATTGTGTATTTATACAATGTGCATAATTACTGTTGTATATTTATACAATGTGCAAAATTAGTGTAAAACATTTTTTCAATGTGCACTGACTGTAGTATATTTATACAATGTGTACAATTAGTGTAAAACATTTTTACAATGTGCACTGACTGTAGTATATTTATACAATGTGCACAATTAGTGTAAAACATTTTTGCAATGTGCACTGACTGTAGTATATTTACACAATGTGCACAATTAGTGTAAAATATTTATACAATGTGCACAATGACTGTAGTATATTTACACAATGTACACAATAAGTGTAAAATATTTATACCATGTGCACAATGACTGTAGTGTATTTATACAATGTGCACAATTAGTGTAAACATGTTTACGAGGTGCACTGACTGTAGTATATTTATACAATATGCACAATTAATATAGTATATTTAAACAATGTGCACAATTAGTGTAAAATATTAATACAATGTGCACAATGACTGTAGTATATTTATACAATGTGCACAATGACTGTAGTATATTTATACAATGTGCACAATTAGTGTAAAACATTTTTACAATGTGCACTGACTGTAGTATATTTATACAATGTGCACAATTAGTGTAAAACATTTTTACAATGTGCACTGACTGTAGTATATTTATACAATGTGCACAATTAATATAGTATATTTACAAAATGTGCACAATTAGTTTAAAACATTTTTACAATGTGCACAATGAATGTAGTTTATTTATACAATGTGCACAATTACCGTAGTTTATTTATACAATGTGCACAATTAATATAGTATATTTACAAAATGTGCACAATTAGTGTAAAACATTTTTACAATGTGCACTGACTGTAGTATATTTATACAATGTGCACAATTAATGTAAAATATTTATACAATGTGCACAATTACTGTAGTATATTTATACAATGTGCACAATTACCATCGTGTATTTATACAATGTGCACAATTACTGTTGTTTATTTATACAATGTGCAAAATTAGTGTAAAACATTTTTTCAATGTGCACTGACTGTAGTATATTTACACAATGTGCACAATTAGTGTAAAATATTTATACAATGTGCACAATGACTTTAGTATATTTATACAATGTGCACAATTAGTGCAAAATATTTATACAATGTGCACAATGGCTGTAGTGTATTTATACAATGTGCACAATTACTGTTGTATATTTATACAATGTGCACAATTAGTGTAAAACATTTTTACAATGTGCACTGACTGTAGTATATTTATACAATGTGCACAATTAATATAGTATATTTACACAATGTGCACAATTAGTGTAAAATATTTATACAATGTGCACAATGGCTGTAGTGTATTTATACAATGTGCACTGACTGTAGTATATTTATACAATGTGCACAATTAGTGTAAAACATTTTTACAATGTGCACTGACTGTAGTATATTTATACAATGTGCATAATTAATATAGTATATTTACAAAATGTGCACAATTAGTTTAAAACATTTTTACAATGTGCACTGACTGTAGTTTATTTATACAATGTGCACAATTAATATAGTATATTTACACAATGTGCACAATTAGTGTAAAATATTTATACAATGTGCACAATGACTGTAGTTTATTTATACAATGTGCACAATTACCGTAGTTTATTTATACAATGTGCACAATTAATATAGTATATTTACAAAATGTGCACAATTAGTGTGAAACATTTTTACAATGTGCACTGACTGTAGTATATTTATACAATGTGCACAGTTAGTGTAAAACATTTTTACAATGTGCACTGACTGTAGTATATTTATACAATGTGCACAATTAGTGTAAAACATTTTTACAATGTGCACTGACTGTAGTATATTTATACAATGTGCACAATTAATATAGTTTATTTACACAATGTGCACAATTAGTGTAAAATATTTATACAATGTGCATAATTACTGTAGTATATTTATACAATGTGCACAATTACCATTGTGTATTTATACAATGTGCACAATTACTGTTGTATATTTATACAATGTGCAAAATTAGTGTAAAACATTTTTTCAATGTGCACTGACTGTAGTATATTTATACAATGTGCACAATTAGTGTAAAACATTTTTACAATGTGCACTGACTGTAGTATATTTATACAATGTGCACAATTAGTGTAAAACATTTTTACAATGTGCACTGACTGTAGTATATTTATACAATGTGCACAATTAATATAGTTTATTTACACAATGTGCACAATTAGTGTAAAATATTTATACAATGTGCATAATTACTGTAGTATATTTATACAATGTGCACAATTACCATTGTGTATTTATACAATGTGCATAATTACTGTTGTATATTTATACAATGTGCAAAATTAGTGTAAAACATTTTTTCAATGTGCACTGACTGTAGTATATTTATACAATGTGTACAATTAGTGTAAAACATTTTTACAATGTGCACTGACTGTAGTATATTTATACAATGTGCACAATTAGTGTAAAACATTTTTGCAATGTGCACTGACTGTAGTATATTTACACAATGTGCACAATTAGTGTAAAATATTTATACAATGTGCACAATGACTGTAGTATATTTACACAATGTACACAATAAGTGTAAAATATTTATACCATGTGCACAATGACTGTAGTGTATTTATACAATGTGCACAATTAGTGTAAACATGTTTACGAGGTGCACTGACTGTAGTATATTTATACAATATGCACAATTAATATAGTATATTTAAACAATGTGCACAATTAGTGTAAAATATTAATACAATGTGCACAATGACTGTAGTATATTTATACAATGTGCACAATGACTGTAGTATATTTATACAATGTGCACAATTAGTGTAAAACATTTTTACAATGTGCACTGACTGTAGTATATTTATACAATGTGCACAATTAGTGTAAAACATTTTTACAATGTGCACTGACTGTAGTATATTTATACAATGTGCACAATTAATATAGTATATTTACAAAATGTGCACAATTAGTTTAAAACATTTTTACAATGTGCACAATGAATGTAGTTTATTTATACAATGTGCACAATTACCGTAGTTTATTTATACAATGTGCACAATTAATATAGTATATTTACAAAATGTGCACAATTAGTGTAAAACATTTTTACAATGTGCACTGACTGTAGTATATTTATACAATGTGCACAATTAATGTAAAATATTTATACAATGTGCACAATTACTGTAGTATATTTATACAATGTGCACAATTACCATCGTGTATTTATACAATGTGCACAATTACTGTTGTTTATTTATACAATGTGCAAAATTAGTGTAAAACATTTTTTCAATGTGCACTGACTGTAGTATATTTACACAATGTGCACAATTAGTGTAAAATATTTATACAATGTGCACAATGACTTTAGTATATTTATACAATGTGCACAATTAGTGCAAAATATTTATACAATGTGCACAATGGCTGTAGTGTATTTATACAATGTGCACAATTACTGTTGTATATTTATACAATGTGCACAATTAGTGTAAAACATTTTTACAATGTGCACTGACTGTAGTATATTTATACAATGTGCACAATTAATATAGTATATTTACACAATGTGCACAATTAGTGTAAAATATTTATACAATGTGCACAATGGCTGTAGTGTATTTATACAATGTGCACTGACTGTAGTATATTTATACAATGTGCACAATTAGTGTAAAACATTTTTACAATGTGCACTGACTGTAGTATATTTATACAATGTGCATAATTAATATAGTATATTTACAAAATGTGCACAATTAGTTTAAAACATTTTTACAATGTGCACTGACTGTAGTTTATTTATACAATGTGCACAATTAATATAGTATATTTACACAATGTGCACAATTAGTGTAAAATATTTATACAATGTGCACAATGACTGTAGTTTATTTATACAATGTGCACAATTACCGTAGTTTATTTATACAATGTGCACAATTAATATAGTATATTTACAAAATGTGCACAATTAGTGTGAAACATTTTTACAATGTGCACTGACTGTAGTATATTTATACAATGTGCACAGTTAGTGTAAAACATTTTTACAATGTGCACTGACTGTAGTATATTTATACAATGTGCACAATTAGTGTAAAACATTTTTACAATGTGCACTGACTGTAGTATATTTATACAATGTGCACAATTAATATAGTTTATTTACACAATGTGCACAATTAGTGTAAAATATTTATACAATGTGCATAATTACTGTAGTATATTTATACAATGTGCACAATTACCATTGTGTATTTATACAATGTGCACAATTACTGTTGTATATTTATACAATGTGCAAAATTAGTGTAAAACATTTTTTCAATGTGCACTGACTGTAGTATATTTATACAATGTGTACAATTAGTGTAAAACATTTTTACAATGTGCACTGACTGTAGTATATTTATACAATGTGCACAATTAGTGTAAAACATTTTTGCAATGTGCACTGACTGTAGTATATTTACACAATGTGCACAATTAGTGTAAAATATTTATACCATGTGCACAATGACTGTAGTGTATTTATACAATGTGCACAATTACTGTAGTATATTTATACAATGTGCACAATTAATATAGTATATTTACACAATGTGCACAATTAGTGTAAAATATTTATACAATGTGCACAATTACTGTAGTATATTTATACAATGTGCACAATGACTGTAGTATATTTATACAATGTGCACAATTAATGTAAAATATTTATACAATGTGCACAATTACTGTAGTATATTTATACAATGTGCACAATTAATGTAAAATATTTATACAATGTGCACAATTACTGTAGTGTATTTATACAATGTGCACAATTACTGTTGTATATTTATACAATGTGCACAATTAGTGTAAAACATTTTTACAATGTGCACTGACTGTAGTTTATTTATACAATGTGCACAATTAATATAGTATATTTATACAATGTGCACAATTAGTGTAAACATGTTTACAAGGTGCACTGACTGTAGTATATTTATACAATATGCACAATTAATATAGTATATTTACACAATGTGCACAATTAGTGTAAAATATTAATAGAATGTGCACAATGACTGTAGTATATTTATACAATGTGCACAATGACTGTAGTATATTTATACAATGTGCACAATTAGTGTAAAACATTTTTGCAATGTGCACTGACTGTAGTATATTTATACAATGTGCACAATTAGTGTAAAACATTTTTACAATGTGCACTGACTGAAGTATATTTATACAATGTGCACAATTAATATAGTTTATTTACACAATGTGCACAATTAGTGTAAAATATTTATACAATGTGCATAATTACTGTAGTATATTTATACAATGTGCACAATTACCATCGTGTATTTATACAATGTGCACAATTACTGTTGTTTATTTATACAATGTGCAAAATTAGTGTAAAACATTTTTTCAATGTGCACTGACTGTAGTATATTTACACAATGTGCACAATTAGTGTAAAATATTTATACAATGTGCACAATGACTTTAGTATATTTATACAATGTGCACAATTAGTGCAAAATATTTATACAATGTGCACAATGGCTGTAGTGTATTTATACAATGTGCACAATTACTGTTGTATATTTATACAATGTGCAAAATTAGTGTAAAACATTTTTTCAATGTGCACTGACTGTAGTATATTTATACAATGTGTACAATTAGTGTAAAACATTTTTACAATGTGCACTGACTGTAGTATATTTATACAATGTGCACAATTAATATAGTATATTTACACAATGTGCACAATTAGTGTAAAAAATTTATACAATGTGCACAATGGCTGTAGTGTATTTATACAATGTGCACTGACTGTAGTATATTTATACAATGTGCACAATTAGTGTAAAACATTTTTACAATGTGCACTGACTGTAGTATATTTATACAATGTGCATAATTAATATAGTATATTTACAAAATGTGCACAATTAGTTTAAAACATTTTTACAATGTGCACTGACTGTAGTTTATTTATACAATGTGCACAATTAATATAGTATATTTACACAATGTGCACAATTAGTGTAAAATATTTATACAATGTGCACAATGACTGTAGTTTATTTATACAATGTGCACAATTACCGTAGTTTATTTATACAATGTGCACAATTAATATATTATATTTACAAAATGTGCACAATTAGTGTGAAACATTTTTACAATGTGCACTGACTGTAGTATATTTATACAATGTGCACAATTAGTGTAAAACATTTTTACAATGTGCACTGACTGTAGTATATTTATACAATGTGCACAATTAATATAGTTTATTTACACAATGTGCACAATTAGTGTAAAATATTTATACAATGTGCATAATTACTGTAGTATATTTATACAATGTGCACAATTACCATTGTGTATTTATACAATGTGCACAATTACTGTTGTATATTTATACAATGTGCAAAATTAGTGTAAAACATTTTTTCAATGTGCACTGACTGTAGTATATTTATACAATGTGTACAATTAGTGTAAAACATTTTTACAATGTGCACTGACTGTAGTATATTTATACAATGTGCACAATTAGTGTAAAACATTTTTACAATGTGCACTGACTGTAGTATATTTATACAATGTGCACAATTAGTGTAAAACATTTTTACAATGTGCACTGACTGTAGTATATTTATACAATGTGCACAATTAGTGTAAAACATTTTTACAATGTGCACTGACTGTAGTATATTTCTACAATGTGCACAATTAATATAGTATATTTACAAAATGTGAACATATAGTTTAAAACATTTTTACAATGTGCACTGACTGTAGTTTATTTATACAATGTGCACAATTAATATAGTATATTTACACAATGTGCACAATTAGTGTAAAATATTTATACAATGTGCACAATGACTGTAGTTTATTTATACAATGTGCACAATTACCGTAATTTATTTATACAATGTGCACAATTAATATAGTATATTTACAAAATGTGCACAATTAGTGTAAAACATTTTTACAATGTGCACTGACTGTAGTATATTTATACAATGTGCACAATTAATGTAAAATATTTATACAATGTGCACAATTACTGTAGTATATATATACAATGTGCACAATTAATGTAAAATATTTATACAATGTGCACAATTACTGTAGTGTATTTATACAATGTGCACAATTAGTGTAAACATGTTTACAAGGTGCACTGACTGTAGTATATTTATACAATATGCACAATTAATATAGTATATTTACACAATGTGCACAATTAGTGTAAAATATTAATAGAATGTGCACAATGACTGTAGTATATTTATACAATGTGCACAATTAGTGTAAAACATTTTTGCAATGTGCACTGACTGTAGTATATTTATACAATGTGCACAATTAGTGTAAAACATTTTTACAATGTGCACTGACTGAAGTATATTTATACAATGTGCACAATTAATATAGTTTATTTACACAATGTGCACAATTAGTGTAAAATATTTATACAATGTGCATAATTACTGTAGTATATTTATACAATGTGCACAATTACCATCGTGTATTTATACAATGTGCACAATTACTATTGTTTATTTATACAATGTGCAAAATTAGTGTAAAACATTTTTTCAATGTGCACTGACTGTAGTATATTTACACAATGTGCACAATTAGTGTAAAATATTTATACAATGTGCACAATGACTTTAGTATATTTATACAATGTGCACAATTAGTGCAAAATATTTATACAATGTGCACAATGGCTGTAGTGTATTTATACAATGTGCACAATTACTGTTGTATATTTATACAATGTGCACAATTAGTGTAAAACATTTTTACAATGTGCACTGACTGTAGTATATTTATACAATGTGTACAATTAGTGTAAAACATTTTTACAATGTGCACTGACTGTAGTATATTTATACAATGTGCACAATTAATATAGTATATTTACACAATGTGCACAATTAGTGTAAAATATTTATACAATGTGCACAATGGCTGTAGTGTATTTATACAATGTGCACTGACTGTAGTATATTTATACAATGTGCACAATTAGTGTAAAACATTTTTACAATGTGCACTGACTGTAGTATATTTATACAATGTGCATAATTAATATAGTATATTTACAAAATGTGCACAATTAGTTTAAAACATTTTTACAATGTGCACTGACTGTAGTTTATTTATACAATGTGCACAATTAATATAGTATATTTACACAATGTGCACAATTAGTGTAAAATATTTATACAATGTGCACAATGACTGTAGTTTATTTATACAATGTGCACAATTACCGTAGTTTATTTATACAATGTGCACAATTAATATAGTATATTTACAAAATGTGCACAATTAGTGTGAAACATTTTTACAATGTGCACTGACTGTAGTATATTTATACAATGTGCACAATTAGTGTAAAACATTTTTACAATGTGCACTGACTGTAGTATATTTATACAATGTGCACAATTAGTGTAAAACATTTTTACAATGTGCACTGACTGTAGTATATTTATACAATGTGCACAATTAATATAGTTTATTTACACAATGTGCACAATTAGTGTAAAATATTTATACAATGTGCATAATTACTGTAGTATATTTATACAATGTGCACAATTACCATTGTGTATTTATACAATGTGCACAATTACTGTTGTATATTTATACAATGTGCAAAATTAGTGTAAAACATTTTTTCAATGTGCACTGACTGTAGTATATTTATACAATGTGTACAATTAGTGTAAAACATTTTTACAATGTGCACTGACTGTAGTATATTTATACAATGTGCACAATTAGTGTAAAACATTTTTGCAATGTGCACTGACTGTAGTATATTTACACAATGTGCACAATTAGTGTAAAATATTTATACAATGTGCACAATGACTGTAGTATATTTACACAATGTACACAATAAGTGTAAAATATTTATACCATGTGCACAATGACTGTAGTGTATTTATACAATGTGCACAATTACTGTAGTATATTTATACAATGTGCACAATTACTGTTGTATATTTACACAATGTGCACAATTAGTGTAAAATATTTATACAATGTGCACAATTACTGTAGTATATTTATACAATGTGCACAATGACTGTAGTATATTTATACAATGTGCACAATTAATGTAAAATATTTATACAATGTGCACAATTACTGTAGTATATTTATACAATGTGCACAATTAATGTAAAATATTTATACAATGTGCACAATTACTGTAGTGTATTTATACAATGTGCACAATTACTGTTGTATATTTATACAATGTGCACAATTAGTGTAAAACATTTTTACAATGTGCACTGACTGTAGTTTATTTATACAATGTGCACAATTAATATAGTATATTTATACAATGTGCACAATTAGTGTAAACATGTTTACAAGGTGCACTGACTGTAGTATATTTATACAATATGCACAATTAATATAGTATATTTACACAATGTGCACAATTAGTGTAAAATATTAATACAATGTGCACAATGACTGTAGTATATTTATACAATGTGCACAATTAGTGTAAAACATTTTTGCAATGTGCACTGACTGTAGTATATTTATACAATGTGCACAATTAGTGTAAAACATTTTTACAATGTGCACTGACTGAAGTATATTTATACAATGTGCACAATTAATATAGTTTATTTACACAATGTGCACAATTAGTGTAAAATATTTATACAATGTGCATAATTACTGTAGTATATTTATACAATGTGCACAATTACCATCGTGTATTTATACAATATGCACAATTACTGTTGTTTATTTATACAATGTGCAAAATTAGTGTAAAACATTTTTTCAATGTGCACTGACTGTAGTATATTTACACAATGTGCACAATTAGTGTAAAATATTTATACAATGTGCACAATGACTTTAGTATATTTATACAATGTGCACAATTAGTGCAAAATATTTATACAATGTGCACAATGGCTGTAGTGTATTTATACAATGTGCACAATTACTGTTGTATATTTATACAATGTGCACAATTAGTGTAAAACATTTTTACAATGTGCACTGACTGTAGTATATTTATACAATGTGTACAATTAGTGTAAAACATTTTTACAATGTGCACTGACTGTAGTATATTTATACAATGTGCACAATTAATATAGTATATTTACACAATGTGCACAATTAGTGTAAAATATTTATACAATGTGCACAATGGCTGTAGTGTATTTATACAATGTGCACTGACTGTAGTATATTTATACAATGTGCATAATTAATATAGTATATTTACAAAATGTGCACAATTAGTTTAAAACATTTTTACAATGTGCACTGACTGTAGTTTATTTATACAATGTGCACAATTAATATAGTATATTTACACAATGTGCACAATTAGTGTAAAATATTTATACAATGTGCACAATGACTGTAGTTTATTTATACAATGTGCACAATTACCGTAGTTTATTTATACAATGTGCACAATTAATATAGTATATTTACAAAATGTGCACAATTAGTGTGAAACATTTTTACAATGTGCACTGACTGTAGTATATTTATACAATGTGCACAATTAGTGTAAAACATTTTTACAATGTGCACTGACTGTAGTATATTTATACAATGTGCACAATTAGTGTAAAACATTTTTACAATGTGCACTGACTGTAGTATATTTATACAATGTGCACAATTAATATAGTTTATTTACACAATGTGCACAATTAGTGTAAAATATTTATACAATGTGCATAATTACTGTAGTATATTTATACAATGTGCACAATTACCATTGTGTATTTATACAATGTGCACAATTACTGTTGTATATTTATACAATGTGCAAAATTAGTGTAAAACATTTTTTCAATGTGCACTGACTGTAGTATATTTATACAATGTGTACAATTAGTGTAAAACATTTTTACAATGTGCACTGACTGTAGTATATTTATACAATGTGCACAATTAGTGTAAAACATTTTTGCAATGTGCACTGACTGTAGTATATTTACACAATGTGCACAATTAGTGTAAAATATTTATACAATGTGCACAATGACTGTAGTATATTTACACAATGTACACAATAAGTGTAAAATATTTATACCATGTGCACAATGACTGTAGTGTATTTATACAATGTGCACAATTACTGTAGTATATTTATACAATGTGCACAATTAATATAGTATATTTACACAATGTGCACAATTAGTGTAAAATATTTATACAATGTGCACAATTACTGTTGTATATTTATACAATGTGCACAAATAGTGTAAAACATTTTTACAATGTGCACTGACTGTAGTTTATTTATACAATGTGCACAATTAATATAGTATATTTATACAATGTGCACAATTAGTGTAAACATGTTTACAAGGTGCACTGACTGTAGTATATTTATACAATATGCACAATTAATATAGTATATTTACACAATGTGCACAATTAGTGTAAAATATTAATAGAATGTGCACAATGACTGTAGTATATTTATACAATGTGCACAATGACTGTAGTATATTTATACAATGTGCACAATTAGTGTAAAACATTTTTGCAATGTGCACTGACTGTAGTATATTTATACAATGTGCACAATTAGTGTAAAACATTTTTACAATGTGCACTGACTGAAGTATATTTATACAATGTGCACAATTAATATAGTTTATTTACACAATGTGCACAATTAGTGTAAAATATTTATACAATGTGCATAATTACTGTAGTATATTTATACAATGTGCACAATTACCATCGTGTATTTATACAATGTGCACAATTACTATTGTTTATTTATACAATGTGCAAAATTAGTGTAAAACATTTTTTCAATGTGCACTGACTGTAGTATATTTACACAATGTGCACAATTAGTGTAAAATATTTATACAATGTGCACAATGACTTTAGTATATTTATACAATGTGCACAATTAGTGCAAAATATTTATACAATGTGCACAATGGCTGTAGTGTATTTATACAATGTGCACAATTACTGTTGTATATTTATACAATGTGCACAATTAGTGTAAAACATTTTTACAATGTGCACTGACTGTAGTATATTTATACAATGTGTACAATTAGTGTAAAACATTTTTACAATGTGCACTGACTGTAGTATATTTATACAATGTGCACAATTAATATAGTATATTTACACAATGTGCACAATTAGTGTAAAATATTTATACAATGTGCACAATGGCTGTAGTGTATTTATACAATGTGCACTGACTGTAGTATATTTATACAATGTGCACAATTAGTGTAAAACATTTTTACAATGTGCACTGACTGTAGTATATTTATACAATGTGCATAATTAATATAGTATATTTACAAAATGTGCACAATTAGTTTAAAACATTTTTACAATGTGCACTGACTGTAGTTTATTTATACAATGTGCACAATTAATATAGTATATTTACACAATGTGCACAATTAGTGTAAAATATTTATACAATGTGCACAATGACTGTAGTTTATTTATACAATGTGCACAATTACCGTAGTTTATTTATACAATGTGCACAATTAATATATTATATTTACAAAATGTGCACAATTAGTGTGAAACATTTTTACAATGTGCACTGACTGTAGTATATTTATACAATGTGCACAATTAGTGTAAAACATTTTTACAATGTGCACTGACTGTAGTATATTTATACAATGTGCACAATTAGTGTAAAACATTTTTACAATGTGCACTGACTGTAGTATATTTATACAATGTGCACAATTAATATAGTTTATTTACACAATGTGCACAATTAGTGTAAAATATTTATACAATGTGCATAATTACTGTAGTATATTTATACAATGTGCACAATTACCATTGTGTATTTATACAATGTGCACAATTACTGTTGTATATTTATACAATGTGCAAAATTAGTGTAAAACATTTTTTCAATGTGCACTGACTGTAGTATATTTATACAATGTGTACAATTAGTGTAAAACATTTTTACAATGTGCACTGACTGTAGTATATTTATACAATGTGCACAATTAGTGTAAAACATTTTTGCAATGTGCACTGACTGTAGTATATTTACACAATGTGCACAATTAGTGTAAAATATTTATACAATGTGCACAATGACTGTAGTATATTTACACAATGTACACAATAAGTGTAAAATATTTATACCATGTGCACAATGACTGTAGTGTATTTATACAATGTGCACAATTACTGTAGTATATTTATACAATGTGCACAATTAATATAGTATATTTACACAATGTGCACAATTAGTGTAAAATATTTATACAATGTGCACAATTACTGTAGTATATTTATACAATGTGCACAATGACTGTAGTATATTTATACAATGTGCACAATTAGTGTAAAACAATTTTACAATGTGCACTGACTGTAGTATATTTATACAATGTGCACAATTAGTGTAAAACATTTTTACAATGTGCACTGACTGTAGTATATTTATACAATGTGCACAATTAGTGTAAAACATTTTTACAATGTGCACTGACTGTAGTATATTTCTACAATGTGCACAATTAATATAGTATATTTACAAAATGTGAACACTTAGTTTAAAACATTTTTACAATGTGCACTGACTGTAGTTTATTTATACAATGTGCACAATTAATATAGTATATTTACACAATGTGCACAATTAGTGTAAAATATTTATACAATGTGCACAATGACTGTAGTTTATTTATACAATGTGCACAATTACCGTAATTTATTTATACAATGTGCACAATTAATATAGTATATTTACAAAATGTGCACAATTAGTGTAAAACATTTTTACAATGTGCACTGACTGTAGTATATTTATACAATGTGCACAATTAATGTAAAATATTTATACAATGTGCACAATTACTGTAGTATATATATACAATGTGCACAATTAATGTAAAATATTTATACAATGTGCACAATTACTGTAGTGTATTTATACAATGTGCACAATTAGTGTAAACATGTTTACAAGGTGCACTGACTGTAGTATATTTATACAATATGCACAATTAATATAGTATATTTAAACAATGTGCACAATTAGTGTAAAATATTAATACAATGTGCACAATGACTGTAGTATATTTATACAATGTGCACAATGACTGTAGTATATTTATACAATGTGCACAATTAGTGTAAAACATTTTTACAATGTGCACTGACTGTAGTATATTTATACAATGTGCACAATTAGTGTAAAACATTTTTACAATGTGCACTGACTGTAGTATATTTATACAATGTGCACAATTAATATAGTATATTTACAAAATGTGCACAATTAGTTTAAAACATTTTTACAATGTGCACAATGAATGTAGTTTATTTATACAATGTGCACAATTACCGTAGTTTATTTATACAATGTGCACAATTAATATAGTATATTTACAAAATGTGCACAATTAGTGTAAAACATTTTTACAATGTGCACTGACTGTAGTATATTTATACAATGTGCACAATTAATGTAAAATATTTATACAATGTGCACAATTACTGTAGTATATTTATACAATGTGCACAATTAATGTAAAATATTTATACAATGTGCACAATTACTGTAGTGTATTTATACAATGTGCACAATTACTGTTGTATATTTATACAATGTGCACAATTAGTGTAAAATATTTTTACAATGTGCACTGACTGTAGTTTATTTATACAATGTGCACAATTAATATAGTATATTTATATAATGTGCACAATTAGTGTAAACATGTTTACAAGGTGCACTGACTGTAGTATATTTATACAATATGCACAATTAATATAGTATATTTACACAATGTGCACAATTAGTGTAAAATATTAATAGAATGTGCACAATGACTGTAGTATATTTATACAATGTGCACAATTAGTGTAAAACATTTTTGCAATGTGCACTGACTGTAGTATATTTATACAATGTGCACAATTAGTGTAAAACATTTTTACAATGTGCACTGACTGAAGTATATTTATACAATGTGCACAATTAATATAGTTTATTTACACAATGTGCACAATTAGTGTAAAATATTTATACAATGTGCATAATTACTGTAGTATATTTATACAATGTGCACAATTACCATCGTGTATTTATACAATGTGCACAATTACTGTTGTTTATTTATACAATGTGCAAAATTAGTGTAAAACATTTTTTCAATGTGCACTGACTGTAGTATATTTACACAATGTGCACAATTAGTGTAAAATATTTATACAATGTGCACAATTACTGTTGTATATGTATACAATGTGCACAATTAATATAGTATATTTACACAATGTGCACAATTAGTGTAAAATATTTATACAATGTGCACAATGGCTGTAGTGTATTTATACAATGTGCACTGACTGTAGTATATTTATACAATGTGCACAATTAGTGTAAAACATTTTTACAATGTGCACTGACTGTAGTATATTTATACAATGTGCACAATTAGTGTAAAACATTTTTACAATGTGCACTGACTGTAGTATATTTCTACAATGTGCACAATTAATATAGTATATTTACAAAATGTGAACACTTAGTTTAAAACATTTTTACAATGTGCACTGACTGTAGTTTATTTATACAATGTGCACAATTAATATAGTATATTTACACAATGTGCACAATTAGTGTAAAATATTTATACAATGTGCACAATGACTGTAGTTTATTTATACAATGTGCACAATTACCGTAATTTATTTATACAATGTGCACAATTAATATAGTATGTTTACAAAATGTGCACAATTAGTGTAAAACATTTTTACAATGTGCACTGACTGTAGTATATTTATACAATGTGCACAATTAATGTAAAATATTTATACAATGTGCACAATTACTGTAGTATATATATACAATGTGCACAATTAATGTAAAATATTTATACAATGTGCACAATTACTGTAGTGTATTTATACAATGTGCAAAATTAGTGTAAACATGTTTACAAGGTGCACTGACTGTAGTATATTTATACAATATGCACAATTAATATAGTATATTTACACAATGTGCACAATTAGTGTAAAATATTAATAGAATGTGCACAATGACTGTAGTATATTTATACAATGTGCACAATTAGTGTAAAACATTTTTGCAATGTGCACTGACTGTAGTATATTTATACAATGTGCACAATTAGTGTAAAACATTTTTACAATGTGCACTGACTGTAGTATATTTATACAATGTGCATAATTAATATAGTATATTTACAAAATGTGCACAATTAGTTTAAAACATTTTTACAATGTGCACTGACTGTAGTTTATTTATACAATGTGCACAATTAATATAGTATATTTACACAATGTGCACAATTAGTGTAAAATATTTATACAATGTGCACAATGACTGTAGTTTATTTATACAATGTGCACAATTACCGTAGTTTATTTATACAATGTGCACAATTAATATAGTATATTTACAAAATGTGCACAATTAGTGTGAAACATTTTTACAATGTGCACTGACTGTAGTATATTTATACAATGTGCACAATTAGTGTAAAACATTTTTACAATGTGCACTGACTGTAGTATATTTATACAATGTGCACAATTAGTGTAAAACATTTTTACAATGTGCACTGACTGTAGTATATTTATACAATGTGCACAATTAATATAGTTTATTTACACAATGTGCACAATTAGTGTAAAATATTTATACAATGTGCATAATTACTGTAGTATATTTATACAATGTGCACAATTACCATTGTGTATTTATACAATGTGCATAATTACTGTTGTATATTTATACAATGTGCAAAATTAGTGTAAAACATTTTTTCAATGTGCACTGACTGTAGTATATTTATACAATGTGTACAATTAGTGTAAAACATTTTTACAATGTGCACTGACTGAAGTATATTTATACAATGTGCACAATTAGTGTAAAACATTTTTGCAATGTGCACTGACTGTAGTATATTTACACAATGTGCACAATTAGTGTAAAATATTTATACAATGTGCACAATGACTGTAGTATATTTACACAATGTACACAATAAGTGTAAAATATTTATACCATGTGCACAATGACTGTAGTGTATTTATACAATGTGCACAATTAGTGTAAACATGTTTACAAGGTGCACTGACTGTAGTATATTTATACAATATGCACAATTAATATAGTATATTTAAACAATGTGCACAATTAGTGTAAAATATTAATACAATGTGCACAATGACTGTAGTATATTTATACAATGTGCACAATGACTGTAGTATATTTATACAATGTGCACAATTAGTGTAAAACATTTTTACAATGTGCACTGACTGTAGTATATTTATACAATGTGCACAATTAGTGTAAAACATTTTTACAATGTGCACTGACTGTAGTATATTTATACAATGTGCACAATTAATATAGTATATTTACAAAATGTGCACAATTAGTTTAAAACATTTTTACAATGTGCACAATGAATGTAGTTTATTTATACAATGTGCACAATTACCGTAGTTTATTTATACAATGTGCACAATTAATATAGTATATTTACAAAATGTGCACAATTAGTGTAAAACATTTTTACAATGTGCACTGACTGTAGTATATTTATACAATGTGCACAATTAATGTAAAATATTTATACAATGTGCACAATTACTGTAGTATATTTATACAATGTGCACAATTAATGTAAAATATTTATACAATGTGCACAATTACTGTAGTGTATTTATACAATGTGCACAATTACTGTTGTATATTTATACAATGTGCACAATTAGTGTAAAATATTTTTACAATGTGCACTGACTGTAGTTTATTTATACAATGTGCACAATTAATATAGTATATTTATATAATGTGCACAATTAGTGTAAACATGTTTACAAGGTGCACTGACTGTAGTATATTTATACAATATGCACAATTAATATAGTATATTTACACAATGTGCACAATTAGTGTAAAATATTAATAGAATGTGCACAATGACTGTAGTATATTTATACAATGTGCACAATTAGTGTAAAACATTTTTGCAATGTGCACTGACTGTGGTATATTTATACAATGTGCACAATTAGTGTAAAACATTTTTACAATGTGCACTGACTGAAGTATATTTACACAATGTGCACAATTAGTGTAAAATATTTATACAATGTGCACAATGACTGTAGTATATTTACACAATGTACACAATAAGTGTAAAATATTTATACCATGTGCACAATGACTGTAGTGTATTTATACAATGTGCACAATTAGTGTAAACATGTTTACAAGGTGCACTGACTGTAGTATATTTATACAATATGCACAATTAATATAGTATATTTAAACAATGTG
Organism: Hyla sarda; assembly: GCF_029499605.1. Classification (NCBI taxonomy): domain Eukaryota; kingdom Metazoa; phylum Chordata; class Amphibia; order Anura; family Hylidae; genus Hyla; species Hyla sarda. The sequence continues at coordinate 36,191 of NW_026608690.1, forward strand.
CACAATTAGTGTAAAATATTAATACAATGTGCACAATGACTGTAGTATATTTATACAATGTGCACAATGACTGTAGTATATTTATACAATGTGCACAATTAGTGTAAAACATTTTTACAATGTGCACTGACTGTAGTATATTTATACAATGTGCACAATTAGTGTAAAACATTTTTACAATGTGCACTGACTGTAGTATATTTATACAATGTGCACAATTAATATAGTATATTTACAAAATGTGCACAATTAGTTTAAAACATTTTTACAATGTGCACAATGAATGTAGTTTATTTATACAATGTGCACAATTACCGTAGTTTATTTATACAATGTGCACAATTAATATAGTATATTTACAAAATGTGCACAATTAGTGTAAAACATTTTTACAATGTGCACTGACTGTAGTATATTTATACAATGTGCACAATTAATGTAAAATATTTATACAATGTGCACAATTACTGTAGTATATTTATACAATGTGCACAATTAGTGTAAAACATTTTTACAATGTGCACTGACTGTAGTATATTTATACAATGTGCATAATTAATATAGTATATTTACAAAATGTGCACAATTAGTTTAAAACATTTTTACAATGTGCACTGACTGTAGTTTATTTATACAATGTGCACAATTAATATAGTATATTTACACAATGTGCACAATTAGTGTAAAATATTTATACAATGTGCACAATGACTGTAGTTTATTTATACAATGTGCACAATTACCGTAGTTTATTTATACAATGTGCACAATTAATATAGTATATTTACAAAATGTGCACAATTAGTGTGAAACATTTTTACAATGTGCACTGACTGTAGTATATTTATACAATGTGCACAATTAGTGTAAAACATTTTTACAATGTGCACTGACTGTAGTATATTTATACAATGTGCACAATTAGTGTAAAACATTTTTACAATGTGCACTGACTGTAGTATATTTATACAATGTGCACAATTAATATAGTTTATTTACACAATGTGCACAATTAGTGTAAAATATTTATACAATGTGCATAATTACTGTAGTATATTTATACAATGTGCACAATTACCATTGTGTATTTATACAATGTGCATAATTACTGTTGTATATTTATACAATGTGCAAAATTAGTGTAAAACATTTTTTCAATGTGCACTGACTGTAGTATATTTATACAATGTGTACAATTAGTGTAAAACATTTTTACAATGTGCACTGACTGTAGTATATTTATACAATGTGCACAATTAGTGTAAAACATTTTTGCAATGTGCACTGACTGTAGTATATTTACACAATGTGCACAATTAGTGTAAAATATTTATACAATGTGCACAATGACTGTAGTATATTTACACAATGTACACAATAAGTGTAAAATATTTATACCATGTGCACAATGACTGTAGTGTATTTATACAATGTGCACAATTAGTGTAAACATGTTTACGAGGTGCACTGACTGTAGTATATTTATACAATATGCACAATTAATATAGTATATTTAAACAATGTGCACAATTAGTGTAAAATATTAATACAATGTGCACAATGACTGTAGTATATTTATACAATGTGCACAATGACTGTAGTATATTTATACAATGTGCACAATTAGTGTAAAACATTTTTACAATGTGCACTGACTGTAGTATATTTATACAATGTGCACAATTAGTGTAAAACATTTTTACAATGTGCACTGACTGTAGTATATTTATACAATGTGCACAATTAATATAGTATATTTACAAAATGTGCACAATTAGTTTAAAACATTTTTACAATGTGCACAATGAATGTAGTTTATTTATACAATGTGCACAATTACCGTAGTTTATTTATACAATGTGCACAATTAATATAGTATATTTACAAAATGTGCACAATTAGTGTAAAACATTTTTACAATGTGCACTGACTGTAGTATATTTATACAATGTGCACAATTAATGTAAAATATTTATACAATGTGCACAATTACTGTAGTATATTTATACAATGTGCACAATTACCATCGTGTATTTATACAATGTGCACAATTACTGTTGTTTATTTATACAATGTGCAAAATTAGTGTAAAACATTTTTTCAATGTGCACTGACTGTAGTATATTTACACAATGTGCACAATTAGTGTAAAATATTTATACAATGTGCACAATGACTTTAGTATATTTATACAATGTGCACAATTAGTGCAAAATATTTATACAATGTGCACAATGGCTGTAGTGTATTTATACAATGTGCACAATTACTGTTGTATATTTATACAATGTGCACAATTAGTGTAAAACATTTTTACAATGTGCACTGACTGTAGTATATTTATACAATGTGCACAATTAATATAGTATATTTACACAATGTGCACAATTAGTGTAAAATATTTATACAATGTGCACAATGGCTGTAGTGTATTTATACAATGTGCACTGACTGTAGTATATTTATACAATGTGCACAATTAGTGTAAAACATTTTTACAATGTGCACTGACTGTAGTATATTTATACAATGTGCATAATTAATATAGTATATTTACAAAATGTGCACAATTAGTTTAAAACATTTTTACAATGTGCACTGACTGTAGTTTATTTATACAATGTGCACAATTAATATAGTATATTTACACAATGTGCACAATTAGTGTAAAATATTTATACAATGTGCACAATGACTGTAGTTTATTTATACAATGTGCACAATTACCGTAGTTTATTTATACAATGTGCACAATTAATATAGTATATTTACAAAATGTGCACAATTAGTGTGAAACATTTTTACAATGTGCACTGACTGTAGTATATTTATACAATGTGCACAGTTAGTGTAAAACATTTTTACAATGTGCACTGACTGTAGTATATTTATACAATGTGCACAATTAGTGTAAAACATTTTTACAATGTGCACTGACTGTAGTATATTTATACAATGTGCACAATTAATATAGTTTATTTACACAATGTGCACAATTAGTGTAAAATATTTATACAATGTGCATAATTACTGTAGTATATTTATACAATGTGCACAATTACCATTGTGTATTTATACAATGTGCACAATTACTGTTGTATATTTATACAATGTGCAAAATTAGTGTAAAAACATTTTTTCAATGTGCACTGACTGTAGTATATTTATACAATGTGTACAATTAGTGTAAAACATTTTTACAATGTGCACTGACTGTAGTATATTTATACAATGTGCACAATTAGTGTAAAACATTTTTGCAATGTGCACTGACTGTAGTATATTTACACAATGTGCACAATTAGTGTAAAATATTTATACCATGTGCACAATGACTGTAGTGTATTTATACAATGTGCACAATTACTGTAGTATATTTATACAATGTGCACAATTAATATAGTATATTTACACAATGTGCACAATTAGTGTAAAATATTTATACAATGTGCACAATTACTGTAGTATATTTATACAATGTGCACAATGACTGTAGTATATTTATACAATGTGCACAATTAATGTAAAATATTTATACAATGTGCACAATTACTGTAGTATATTTATACAATGTGCACAATTAATGTAAAATATTTATACAATGTGCACAATTACTGTAGTGTATTTATACAATGTGCACAATTACTGTTGTATATTTATACAATGTGCACAATTAGTGTAAAACATTTTTACAATGTGCACTGACTGTAGTTTATTTATACAATGTGCACAATTAATATAGTATATTTATACAATGTGCACAATTAGTGTAAACATGTTTACAAGGTGCACTGACTGTAGTATATTTATACAATATGCACAATTAATATAGTATATTTACACAATGTGCACAATTAGTGTAAAATATTAATAGAATGTGCACAATGACTGTAGTATATTTATACAATGTGCACAATGACTGTAGTATATTTATACAATGTGCACAATTAGTGTAAAACATTTTTGCAATGTGCACTGACTGTAGTATATTTATACAATGTGCACAATTAGTGTAAAACATTTTTACAATGTGCACTGACTGAAGTATATTTATACAATGTGCACAATTAATATAGTTTATTTACACAATGTGCACAATTAGTGTAAAATATTTATACAATGTGCATAATTACTGTAGTATATTTATACAATGTGCACAATTACCATCGTGTATTTATACAATGTGCACAATTACTGTTGTTTATTTATACAATGTGCAAAATTAGTGTAAAACATTTTTTCAATGTGCACTGACTGTAGTATATTTACACAATGTGCACAATTAGTGTAAAATATTTATACAATGTGCACAATGACTTTAGTATATTTATACAATGTGCACAATTAGTGCAAAATATTTATACAATGTGCACAATGGCTGTAGTGTATTTATACAATGTGCACAATTACTGTTGTATATTTATACAATGTGCAAAATTAGTGTAAAACATTTTTTCAATGTGCACTGACTGTAGTATATTTATACAATGTGTACAATTAGTGTAAAACATTTTTACAATGTGCACTGACTGTAGTATATTTATACAATGTGCACAATTAATATAGTATATTTACACAATGTGCACAATTAGTGTAAAAAATTTATACAATGTGCACAATGGCTGTAGTGTATTTATACAATGTGCACTGACTGTAGTATATTTATACAATGTGCACAATTAGTGTAAAACATTTTTACAATGTGCACTGACTGTAGTATATTTATACAATGTGCATAATTAATATAGTATATTTACAAAATGTGCACAATTAGTTTAAAACATTTTTACAATGTGCACTGACTGTAGTTTATTTATACAATGTGCACAATTAATATAGTATATTTACACAATGTGCACAATTAGTGTAAAATATTTATACAATGTGCACAATGACTGTAGTTTATTTATACAATGTGCACAATTACCGTAGTTTATTTATACAATGTGCACAATTAATATATTATATTTACAAAATGTGCACAATTAGTGTGAAACATTTTTACAATGTGCACTGACTGTAGTATATTTATACAATGTGCACAATTAGTGTAAAACATTTTTACAATGTGCACTGACTGTAGTATATTTATACAATGTGCACAATTAATATAGTTTATTTACACAATGTGCACAATTAGTGTAAAATATTTATACAATGTGCATAATTACTGTAGTATATTTATACAATGTGCACAATTACCATTGTGTATTTATACAATGTGCACAATTACTGTTGTATATTTATACAATGTGCAAAATTAGTGTAAAACATTTTTTCAATGTGCACTGACTGTAGTATATTTATACAATGTGTACAATTAGTGTAAAACATTTTTACAATGTGCACTGACTGTAGTATATTTATACAATGTGCACAATTAGTGTAAAACATTTTTACAATGTGCACTGACTGTAGTATATTTATACAATGTGCACAATTAGTGTAAAACATTTTTACAATGTGCACTGACTGTAGTATATTTATACAATGTGCACAATTAGTGTAAAACATTTTTACAATGTGCACTGACTGTAGTATATTTCTACAATGTGCACAATTAATATAGTATATTTACAAAATGTGAACACTTAGTTTAAAACATTTTTACAATGTGCACTGACTGTAGTTTATTTATACAATGTGCACAATTAATATAGTATATTTACACAATGTGCACAATTAGTGTAAAATATTTATACAATGTGCACAATGACTGTAGTTTATTTATACAATGTGCACAATTACCGTAATTTATTTATACAATGTGCACAATTAATATAGTATATTTACAAAATGTGCACAATTAGTGTAAAACATTTTTACAATGTGCACTGACTGTAGTATATTTATACAATGTGCACAATTAATGTAAAATATTTATACAATGTGCACAATTACTGTAGTATATATATACAATGTGCACAATTAATGTAAAATATTTATACAATGTGCACAATTACTGTAGTGTATTTATACAATGTGCACAATTAGTGTAAACATGTTTACAAGGTGCACTGACTGTAGTATATTTATACAATATGCACAATTAATATAGTATATTTACACAATGTGCACAATTAGTGTAAAATATTAATAGAATGTGCACAATGACTGTAGTATATTTATACAATGTGCACAATTAGTGTAAAACATTTTTGCAATGTGCACTGACTGTAGTATATTTATACAATGTGCACAATTAGTGTAAAACATTTTTACAATGTGCACTGACTGAAGTATATTTATACAATGTGCACAATTAATATAGTATATTTACACAATGTGCACAATTAGTGTAAAATATTTATACAATGTGCACAATGGCTGTAGTGTATTTATACAATGTGCACTGACTGTAGTATATTTATACAATGTGCATAATTAATATAGTATATTTACAAAATGTGCACAATTAGTTTAAAACATTTTTACAATGTGCACTGACTGTAGTTTATTTATACAATGTGCACAATTAATATAGTATATTTACACAATGTGCACAATTAGTGTAAAATATTTATACAATGTGCACAATGACTGTAGTTTATTTATACAATGTGCACAATTACCGTAGTTTATTTATACAATGTGCACAATTAATATAGTATATTTACAAAATGTGCACAATTAGTGTGAAACATTTTTACAATGTGCACTGACTGTAGTATATTTATACAATGTGCACAATTAGTGTAAAACATTTTTACAATGTGCACTGACTGTAGTATATTTATACAATGTGCACAATTAGTGTAAAACATTTTTACAATGTGCACTGACTGTAGTATATTTATACAATGTGCACAATTAATATAGTTTATTTACACAATGTGCACAATTAGTGTAAAATATTTATACAATGTGCATAATTACTGTAGTATATTTATACAATGTGCACAATTACCATTGTGTATTTATACAATGTGCACAATTACTGTTGTATATTTATACAATGTGCAAAATTAGTGTAAAACATTTTTTCAATGTGCACTGACTGTAGTATATTTATACAATGTGTACAATTAGTGTAAAACATTTTTACAATGTGCACTGACTGTAGTATATTTATACAATGTGCACAATTAGTGTAAAACATTTTTGCAATGTGCACTGACTGTAGTATATTTACACAATGTGCACAATTAGTGTAAAATATTTATACAATGTGCACAATGACTGTAGTATATTTACACAATGTACACAATAAGTGTAAAATATTTATACCATGTGCACAATGACTGTAGTGTATTTATACAATGTGCACAATTACTGTAGTATATTTATACAATGTGCACAATTAATATAGTATATTTACACAATGTGCACAATTAGTGTAAAATATTTATACAATGTGCACAATTACTGTTGTATATTTATACAATGTGCACAAATAGTGTAAAACATTTTTACAATGTGCACTGACTGTAGTTTATTTATACAATGTGCACAATTAATATAGTATATTTATACAATGTGCACAATTAGTGTAAACATGTTTACAAGGTGCACTGACTGTAGTATATTTATACAATATGCACAATTAATATAGTATATTTACACAATGTGCACAATTAGTGTAAAATATTAATAGAATGTGCACAATGACTGTAGTATATTTATACAATGTGCACAATGACTGTAGTATATTTATACAATGTGCACAATTAGTGTAAAACATTTTTGCAATGTGCACTGACTGTAGTATATTTATACAATGTGCACAATTAGTGTAAAACATTTTTACAATGTGCACTGACTGAAGTATATTTATACAATGTGCACAATTAATATAGTTTATTTACACAATGTGCACAATTAGTGTAAAATATTTATACAATGTGCATAATTACTGTAGTATATTTATACAATGTGCACAATTACCATCGTGTATTTATACAATGTGCACAATTACTATTGTTTATTTATACAATGTGCAAAATTAGTGTAAAACATTTTTTCAATGTGCACTGACTGTAGTATATTTACACAATGTGCACAATTAGTGTAAAATATTTATACAATGTGCACAATGACTTTAGTATATTTATACAATGTGCACAATTAGTGCAAAATATTTATACAATGTGCACAATGGCTGTAGTGTATTTATACAATGTGCACAATTACTGTTGTATATTTATACAATGTGCACAATTAGTGTAAAACATTTTTACAATGTGCACTGACTGTAGTATATTTATACAATGTGTACAATTAGTGTAAAACATTTTTACAATGTGCACTGACTGTAGTATATTTATACAATGTGCACAATTAATATAGTATATTTACACAATGTGCACAATTAGTGTAAAATATTTATACAATGTGCACAATGGCTGTAGTGTATTTATACAATGTGCACTGACTGTAGTATATTTATACAATGTGCACAATTAGTGTAAAACATTTTTACAATGTGCACTGACTGTAGTATATTTATACAATGTGCATAATTAATATAGTATATTTACAAAATGTGCACAATTAGTTTAAAACATTTTTACAATGTGCACTGACTGTAGTTTATTTATACAATGTGCACAATTAATATAGTATATTTACACAATGTGCACAATTAGTGTAAAATATTTATACAATGTGCACAATGACTGTAGTTTATTTATACAATGTGCACAATTACCGTAGTTTATTTATACAATGTGCACAATTAATATATTATATTTACAAAATGTGCACAATTAGTGTGAAACATTTTTACAATGTGCACTGACTGTAGTATATTTATACAATGTGCACAATTAGTGTAAAACATTTTTACAATGTGCACTGACTGTAGTATATTTATACAATGTGCACAATTAGTGTAAAACATTTTTACAATGTGCACTGACTGTAGTATATTTATACAATGTGCACAATTAATATAGTTTATTTACACAATGTGCACAATTAGTGTAAAATATTTATACAATGTGCATAATTACTGTAGTATATTTATACAATGTGCACAATTACCATTGTGTATTTATACAATGTGCACAATTACTGTTGTATATTTATACAATGTGCAAAATTAGTGTAAAACATTTTTTCAATGTGCACTGACTGTAGTATATTTATACAATGTGTACAATTAGTGTAAAACATTTTTACAATGTGCACTGACTGTAGTATATTTATACAATGTGCACAATTAGTGTAAAACATTTTTGCAATGTGCACTGACTGTAGTATATTTACACAATGTGCACAATTAGTGTAAAATATTTATACAATGTGCACAATGACTGTAGTATATTTACACAATGTACACAATAAGTGTAAAATATTTATACCATGTGCACAATGACTGTAGTGTATTTATACAATGTGCACAATTACTGTAGTATATTTATACAATGTGCACAATTAATATAGTATATTTACACAATGTGCACAATTAGTGTAAAATATTTATACAATGTGCACAATTACTGTAGTATATTTATACAATGTGCACAATGACTGTAGTATATTTATACAATGTGCACAATTAGTGTAAAACAATTTTACAATGTGCACTGACTGTAGTATATTTATACAATGTGCACAATTAGTGTAAAACATTTTTACAATGTGCACTGACTGTAGTATATTTATACAATGTGCACAATTAGTGTAAAACATTTTTACAATGTGCACTGACTGTAGTATATTTCTACAATGTGCACAATCAATATAGTATATTTACAAAATGTGAACACTTAGTTTAAAACATTTTTACAATGTGCACTGACTGTAGTTTATTTATACAATGTGCACAATTAATATAGTATATTTACACAATGTGCACAATTAGTGTAAAATATTTATACAATGTGCACAATGACTGTAGTTTATTTATACAATGTGCACAATTACCGTAATTTATTTATACAATGTGCACAATTAATATAGTATATTTACAAAATGTGCACAATTAGTGTAAAACATTTTTACAATGTGCACTGACTGTAGTATATTTATACAATGTGCACAATTAATGTAAAATATTTATACAATGTGCACAATTACTGTAGTATATATATACAATGTGCACAATTAATGTAAAATATTTATACAATGTGCACAATTACTGTAGTGTATTTATACAATGTGCACAATTAGTGTAAACATGTTTACAAGGTGCACTGACTGTAGTATATTTATACAATATGCACAATTAATATAGTATATTTAAACAATGTGCACAATTAGTGTAAAATATTAATACAATGTGCACAATGACTGTAGTATATTTATACAATGTGCACAATGACTGTAGTATATTTATACAATGTGCACAATTAGTGTAAAACATTTTTACAATGTGCACTGACTGTAGTATATTTATACAATGTGCACAATTAGTGTAAAACATTTTTACAATGTGCACTGACTGTAGTATATTTATACAATGTGCACAATTAATATAGTATATTTACAAAATGTGCACAATTAGTTTAAAACATTTTTACAATGTGCACAATGAATGTAGTTTATTTATACAATGTGCACAATTACCGTAGTTTATTTATACAATGTGCACAATTAATATAGTATATTTACAAAATGTGCACAATTAGTGTAAAACATTTTTACAATGTGCACTGACTGTAGTATATTTATACAATGTGCACAATTAATGTAAAATATTTATACAATGTGCACAATTACTGTAGTATATTTATACAATGTGCACAATTAATGTAAAATATTTATACAATGTGCACAATTACTGTAGTGTATTTATACAATGTGCACAATTACTGTTGTATATTTATACAATGTGCACAATTAGTGTAAAATATTTTTACAATGTGCACTGACTGTAGTTTATTTATACAATGTGCACAATTAATATAGTATATTTATATAATGTGCACAATTAGTGTAAACATGTTTACAAGGTGCACTGACTGTAGTATATTTATACAATATGCACAATTAATATAGTATATTTACACAATGTGCACAATTAGTGTAAAATATTAATAGAATGTGCACAATGACTGTAGTATATTTATACAATGTGCACAATTAGTGTAAAACATTTTTGCAATGTGCACTGACTGTAGTATATTTATACAATGTGCACAATTAGTGTAAAACATTTTTACAATGTGCACTGACTGAAGTATATTTATACAATGTGCACAATTAATATAGTTTATTTACACAATGTGCACAATTAGTGTAAAATATTTATACAATGTGCATAATTACTGTAGTATATTTATACAATGTGCACAATTACCATCGTGTATTTATACAATGTGCACAATTACTGTTGTTTATTTATACAATGTGCAAAATTAGTGTAAAACATTTTTTCAATGTGCACTGACTGTAGTATATTTACACAATGTGCACAATTAGTGTAAAATATTTATACAATGTGCACAATTACTGTTGTATATGTATACAATGTGCACAATTAATATAGTATATTTACACAATGTGCACAATTAGTGTAAAATATTTATACAATGTGCACAATGGCTGTAGTGTATTTATACAATGTGCACTGACTGTAGTATATTTATACAATGTGCACAATTAGTGTAAAACATTTTTACAATGTGCACTGACTGTAGTATATTTATACAATGTGCATAATTAATATAGTATATTTACAAAATGTGCACAATTAGTTTAAAACATTTTTACAATGTGCACTGACTGTAGTTTATTTATACAATGTGCACAATTAATATAGTATATTTACACAATGTGCACAATTAGTGTAAAATATTTATACAATGTGCACAATGACTGTAGTTTATTTATACAATGTGCACAATTACCGTAGTTTATTTATACAATGTGCACAATTAATATATTATATTTACAAAATGTGCACAATTAGTGTGAAACATTTTTACAATGTGCACTGACTGTAGTATATTTATACAATGTGCACAATTAGTGTAAAACATTTTTACAATGTGCACTGACTGTAGTATATTTATACAATGTGCACAATTAGTGTAAAACATTTTTACAATGTGCACTGACTGTAGTATATTTATACAATGTGCACAATTAATATAGTTTATTTACACAATGTGCACAATTAGTGTAAAATATTTATACAATGTGCATAATTACTGTAGTATATTTATACAATGTGCACAATTACCATTGTGTATTTATACAATGTGCACAATTACTGTTGTATATTTATACAATGTGCAAAATTAGTGTAAAACATTTTTTCAATGTGCACTGACTGTAGTATATTTATACAATGTGTACAATTAGTGTAAAACATTTTTACAATGTGCACTGACTGTAGTATATTTATACAATGTGCACAATTAGTGTAAAACATTTTTGCAATGTGCACTGACTGTAGTATATTTACACAATGTGCACAATTAGTGTAAAATATTTATACAATGTGCACAATGACTGTAGTATATTTACACAATGTACACAATAAGTGTAAAATATTTATACCATGTGCACAATGACTGTAGTGTATTTATACAATGTGCACAATTACTGTAGTATATTTATACAATGTGCACAATTAATATAGTATATTTACACAATGTGCACAATTAGTGTAAAATATTTATACAATGTGCACAATTACTGTTGTATATTTATACAATGTGCACAATTAGTGTAAAACATTTTTACAATGTGCACTGACTGTAGTTTATTTATACAATGTGCACAATTAATATAGTATATTTATACAATGTGCACAATTAGTGTAAACATGTTTACAAGGTGCACTGACTGTAGTATATTTATACAATATGCACAATTAATATAGTATATTTACACAATGTCCACAATTAGTGTAAAATATTAATAGAATGTGCATAATGACTGTAGTATATTTATACAATGTGCACAATGACTGTAGTATATTTATACAATGTGCACAATTAGTGTAAAACATTTTTGCAATGTGCACTGACTGTAGTATATTTATACAATGTGCACAATTAGTGTAAAACATTTTTACAATGTGCACTGACTGAAGTATATTTATACAATGTGCACAATTAATATAGTTTATTTACACAATGTGCACAATTAGTGTAAAATATTTATACAATGTGCATAATTACTGTAGTATATTTATACAATGTGCACAATTACCATCGTGTATTTATACAATGTGCACAATTACTATTGTTTATTTATACAATGTGCAAAATTAGTGTAAAACATTTTTTCAATGTGCACTGACTGTAGTATATTTACACAATGTGCACAATTAGTGTAAAATATTTATACAATGTGCACAATGACTTTAGTATATTTATACAATGTGCACAATTAGTGCAAAATATTTATACAATGTGCACAATGGCTGTAGTGTATTTATACAATGTGCACAATTACTGTTGTATATTTATACAATGTGCACAATTAGTGTAAAACATTTTTACAATGTGCACTGACTGTAGTATATTTATACAATGTGTACAATTAGTGTAAAACATTTTTACAATGTGCACTGACTGTAGTATATTTATACAATGTGCACAATTAATATAGTATATTTACACAATGTGCACAATTAGTGTAAAATATTTATACAATGTGCACAATGGCTGTAGTGTATTTATACAATGTGCACTGACTGTAGTATATTTATACAATGTGCACAATTAGTGTAAAACATTTTTACAAAGTGCACTGACTGTAGTATATTTATACAATGTGCATAATTAATATAGTATATTTACAAAATGTGCACAATTAGTTTAAAACATTTTTACAATGTGCACTGACTGTAGTTTATTTATACAATGTGCACAATTAATATAGTATATTTACACAATGTGCACAATTAGTGTAAAATATTTATACAATGTGCACAATGACTGTAGTTTATTTATACAATGTGCACAATTAATGTAAAATATTTATACAATGTGCACAATTACTGTAGTGTATTTATACAATGTGCACAATTACTGTTGTATATTTATACAATGTGCACAATTAGTGTAAAATATTTTTACAATGTGCACTGACTGTAGTTTATTTATACAATGTGCACAATTAATATAGTATATTTATATAATGTGCACAATTAGTGTAAACATGTTTACAAGGTGCACTGACTGTAGTATATTTATACAATATGCACAATTAATATAGTATATTTACACAATGTGCACAATTAGTGTAAAATATTAATAGAATGTGCACAATGACTGTAGTATATTTATACAATGTGCACAATTAGTGTAAAACATTTTTGCAATGTGCACTGACTGTGGTATATTTATACAATGTGCACAATTAGTGTAAAACATTTTTACAATGTGCACTGACTGAAGTATATTTACACAATGTGCACAATTAGTGTAAAATATTTATACAATGTGCACAATGACTGTAGTATATTTACACAATGTACACAATAAGTGTAAAATATTTATACCATGTGCACAATGACTGTAGTGTATTTATACAATGTGCACAATTAGTGTAAACATGTTTACAAGGTGCACTGACTGTAGTATATTTATACAATATGCACAATTAATATAGTATATTTAAACAATGTGCACAATTAGTGTAAAATATTAATACAATGTGCACAATGACTGTAGTATATTTATACAATGTGCACAATGACTGTAGTATATTTATACAATGTGCACAATTAGTGTAAAACATTTTTACAATGTGCACTGACTGTAGTATATTTATACAATGTGCACAATTAGTGTAAAACATTTTTACAATGTGCACTGACTGTAGTATATTTATACAATGTGCACAATTAATATAGTATATTTACAAAATGTGCACAATTAGTTTAAAACATTTTTACAATGTGCACAATGAATGTAGTTTATTTATACAATGTGCACAATTACCGTAGTTTATTTATACAATGTGCACAATTAATATAGTATATTTACAAAATGTGCACAATTAGTGTAAAACATTTTTACAATGTGCACTGACTGTAGTATATTTATACAATGTGCACAATTAATGTAAAATATTTATACAATGTGCACAATTACTGTAGTATATTTATACAATGTGCACAATTAGTGTAAAACATTTTTACAATGTGCACTGACTGTAGTATATTTATACAATGTGCATAATTAATATAGTATATTTACAAAATGTGCACAATTAGTTTAAAACATTTTTACAATGTGCACTGACTGTAGTTTATTTATACAATGTGCACAATTAATATAGTATATTTACACAATGTGCACAATTAGTGTAAAATATTTATACAATGTGCACAATGACTGTAGTTTATTTATACAATGTGCACAATTACCGTAGTTTATTTATACAATGTGCACAATTAATATAGTATATTTACAAAATGTGCACAATTAGTGTGAAACATTTTTACAATGTGCACTGACTGTAGTATATTTATACAATGTGCACAATTAGTGTAAAACATTTTTACAATGTGCACTGACTGTAGTATATTTATACAATGTGCACAATTAGTGTAAAACATTTTTACAATGTGCACTGACTGTAGTATATTTATACAATGTGCACAATTAATATAGTTTATTTACACAATGTGCACAATTAGTGTAAAATATTTATACAATGTGCATAATTACTGTAGTATATTTATACAATGTGCACAATTACCATTGTGTATTTATACAATGTGCATAATTACTGTTGTATATTTATACAATGTGCAAAATTAGTGTAAAACATTTTTTCAATGTGCACTGACTGTAGTATATTTATACAATGTGTACAATTAGTGTAAAACATTTTTACAATGTGCACTGACTGTAGTATATTTATACAATGTGCACAATTAGTGTAAAACATTTTTGCAATGTGCACTGACTGTAGTATATTTACACAATGTGCACAATTAGTGTAAAATATTTATACAATGTGCACAATGACTGTAGTATATTTACACAATGTACACAATAAGTGTAAAATATTTATACCATGTGCACAATGACTGTAGTGTATTTATACAATGTGCACAATTAGTGTAAACATGTTTACGAGGTGCACTGACTGTAGTATATTTATACAATATGCACAATTAATATAGTATATTTAAACAATGTGCACAATTAGTGTAAAATATTAATACAATGTGCACAATGACTGTAGTATATTTATACAATGTGCACAATGACTGTAGTATATTTATACAATGTGCACAATTAGTGTAAAACATTTTTACAATGTGCACTGACTGTAGTATATTTATACAATGTGCACAATTAGTGTAAAACATTTTTACAATGTGCACTGACTGTAGTATATTTATACAATGTGCACAATTAATATAGTATATTTACAAAATGTGCACAATTAGTTTAAAACATTTTTACAATGTGCACAATGAATGTAGTTTATTTATACAATGTGCACAATTACCGTAGTTTATTTATACAATGTGCACAATTAATATAGTATATTTACAAAATGTGCACAATTAGTGTAAAACATTTTTACAATGTGCACTGACTGTAGTATATTTATACAATGTGCACAATTAATGTAAAATATTTATACAATGTGCACAATTACTGTAGTATATTTATACAATGTGCACAATTACCATCGTGTATTTATACAATGTGCACAATTACTGTTGTTTATTTATACAATGTGCAAAATTAGTGTAAAACATTTTTTCAATGTGCACTGACTGTAGTATATTTACACAATGTGCACAATTAGTGTAAAATATTTATACAATGTGCACAATGACTTTAGTATATTTATACAATGTGCACAATTAGTGCAAAATATTTATACAATGTGCACAATGGCTGTAGTGTATTTATACAATGTGCACAATTACTGTTGTATATTTATACAATGTGCACAATTAGTGTAAAACATTTTTACAATGTGCACTGACTGTAGTATATTTATACAATGTGCACAATTAATATAGTATATTTACACAATGTGCACAATTAGTGTAAAATATTTATACAATGTGCACAATGGCTGTAGTGTATTTATACAATGTGCACTGACTGTAGTATATTTATACAATGTGCACAATTAGTGTAAAACATTTTTACAATGTGCACTGACTGTAGTATATTTATACAATGTGCATAATTAATATAGTATATTTACAAAATGTGCACAATTAGTTTAAAACATTTTTACAATGTGCACTGACTGTAGTTTATTTATACAATGTGCACAATTAATATAGTATATTTACACAATGTGCACAATTAGTGTAAAATATTTATACAATGTGCACAATGACTGTAGTTTATTTATACAATGTGCACAATTACCGTAGTTTATTTATACAATGTGCACAATTAATATAGTATATTTACAAAATGTGCACAATTAGTGTAAAACATTTTTACAATGTGCACTGACTGTAGTATATTTATACAATGTGCACAATTAATATAGTTTATTTACACAATGTGCACAATTAGTGTAAAATATTTATACAATGTGCACAATGACTGTAGTTTATTTATACAATGTGCACAATTACCGTAATTTATTTATACAATGTGCACAATTAATATAGTATGTTTACAAAATGTGCACAATTAGTGTAAAACATTTTTACAATGTGCACTGACTGTAGTATATTTATACAATGTGCACAATTAATGTAAAATATTTATACAATGTGCACAATTACTGTAGTATATATATACATTGTGCACAATTAATGTAAAATATTTATACAATGTGCACAATTACTGTAGTGTATTTATACAATGTGCACAATTAGTGTAAACATGTTTACAAGGTGCACTGACTGTAGTATATTTATACAATATGCACAATTAATATAGTATATTTACACAATGTGCACAATTAGTGTAAAATATTAATAGAATGTGCACAATGACTGTAGTATATTTATACAATGTGCACAATTAGTGTAAAACATTTTTGCAATGTGCACTGACTGTAGTATATTTATACAATGTGCACAATTAGTGTAAAACATTTTTACAATGTGCACTGACTGTAGTATATTTATACAATGTGCATAATTAATATAGTATATTTACAAAATGTGCACAATTAGTTTAAAACATTTTTACAATGTGCACTGACTGTAGTTTATTTATACAATGTGCACAATTAATATAGTATATTTACACAATGTGCACAATTAGTGTAAAATATTTATACAATGTGCACAATGACTGTAGTTTATTTATACAATGTGCACAATTACCGTAGTTTATTTATACAATGTGCACAATTAATATAGTATATTTACAAAATGTGCACAATTAGTGTGAAACATTTTTACAATGTGCACTGACTGTAGTATATTTATACAATGTGCACAATTAGTGTAAAACATTTTTACAATGTGCACTGACTGTAGTATATTTATACAATGTGCACAATTAGTGTAAAACATTTTTACAATGTGCACTGACTGTAGTATATTTATACAATGTGCACAATTAATATAGTTTATTTACACAATGTGCACAATTAGTGTAAAATATTTATACAATGTGCATAATTACTGTAGTATATTTATACAATGTGCACAATTACCATTGTGTATTTATACAATGTGCATAATTACTGTTGTATATTTATACAATGTGCAAAATTAGTGTAAAACATTTTTTCAATGTGCACTGACTGTAGTATATTTATACAATGTGTACAATTAGTGTAAAACATTTTTACAATGTGCACTGACTGAAGTATATTTATACAATGTGCACAATTAGTGTAAAACATTTTTGCAATGTGCACTGACTGTAGTATATTTACACAATGTGCACAATTAGTGTAAAATATTTATACAATGTGCACAATGACTGTAGTATATTTACACAATGTACACAATAAGTGTAAAATATTTATACCATGTGCACAATGACTGTAGTGTATTTATACAATGTGCACAATTAGTGTAAACATGTTTACAAGGTGCACTGACTGTAGTATATTTATACAATATGCACAATTAATATAGTATATTTAAACAATGTGCACAATTAGTGTAAAATATTAATACAATGTGCACAATGACTGTAGTATATTTATACAATGTGCACAATGACTGTAGTATATTTATACAATGTGCACAATTAGTGTAAAACATTTTTACAATGTGCACTGACTGTAGTATATTTATACAATGTGCACAATTAGTGTAAAACATTTTTACAATGTGCACTGACTGTAGTATATTTATACAATGTGCACAATTAATATAGTATATTTACAAAATGTGCACAATTAGTTTAAAACATTTTTACAATGTGCACAATGAATGTAGTTTATTTATACAATGTGCACAATTACCGTAGTTTATTTATACAATGTGCACAATTAATATAGTATATTTACAAAATGTGCACAATTAGTGTAAAACATTTTTACAATGTGCACTGACTGTAGTATATTTATACAATGTGCACAATTAATGTAAAATATTTATACAATGTGCACAATTACTGTAGTATATTTATACAATGTGCACAATTAATGTAAAATATTTATACAATGTGCACAATTACTGTAGTGTATTTATACAATGTGCACAATTACTGTTGTATATTTATACAATGTGCACAATTAGTGTAAAATATTTTTACAATGTGCACTGACTGTAGTTTATTTATACAATGTGCACAATTAATATAGTATATTTATATAATGTGCACAATTAGTGTAAACATGTTTACAAGGTGCACTGACTGTAGTATATTTATACAATATGCACAATTAATATAGTATATTTACACAATGTGCACAATTAGTGTAAAATATTAATAGAATGTGCACAATGACTGTAGTATATTTATACAATGTGCACAATTAGTGTAAAACATTTTTGCAATGTGCACTGACTGTAGTATATTTATACAATGTGCACAATTAGTGTAAAACATTTTTACAATGTGCACTGACTGAAATATATTTACACAATGTGCACAATTAGTGTAAAATATTTATACAATGTGCACAATGACTGTAGTATATTTACACAATGTACACAATAAGTGTAAAATATTTATACCATGTGCACAATGACTGTAGTGTATTTATACAATGTGCACAATTAGTGTAAACATGTTTACAAGGTGCACTGACTGTAGTATATTTATACAATATGCACAATTAATATAGTATATTTAAACAATGTGCACAATTAGTGTAAAATATTAATACAATGTGCACAATGACTGTAGTATATTTATACAATGTGCACAATGACTGTAGTATATTTATACAATGTGCACAATTAGTGTAAAACATTTTTACAATGTGCACTGACTGTAGTATATTTATACAATGTGCACAATTAGTGTAAAACATTTTTACAATGTGCACTGACTGTAGTATATTTATACAATGTGCACAATTAATATAGTATATTTACAAAATGTGCACAATTAGTTTAAAACATTTTTACAATGTGCACAATGAATGTAGTTTATTTATACAATGTGCACAATTACCGTAGTTTATTTATACAATGTGCACAATTAATATAGTATATTTACAAAATGTGCACAATTAGTGTAAAACATTTTTACAATGTGCACTGACTGTAGTATATTTATACAATGTGCACAATTAATGTAAAATATTTATACAATGTGCACAATTACTGTAGTATATTTATACAATGTGCACAATTAGTGTAAAACATTTTTACAATGTGCACTGACTGTAGTATATTTATACAATGTGCATAATTAATATAGTATATTTACAAAATGTGCACAATTAGTTTAAAACATTTTTACAATGTGCACTGACTGTAGTTTATTTATACAATGTGCACAATTAATATAGTATATTTACACAATGTGCACAATTAGTGTAAAATATTTATACAATGTGCACAATGACTGTAGTTTATTTATACAATGTGCACAATTACCGTAGTTTATTTATACAATGTGCACAATTAATATAGTATATTTACAAAATGTGCACAATTAGTGTGAAACATTTTTACAATGTGCACTGACTGTAGTATATTTATACAATGTGCACAATTAGTGTAAAACATTTTTACAATGTGCACTGACTGTAGTATATTTATACAATGTGCACAATTAGTGTAAAACATTTTTACAATGTGCACTGACTGTAGTATATTTATACAATGTGCACAATTAATATAGTTTATTTACACAATGTGCACAATTAGTGTAAAATATTTATACAATGTGCATAATTACTGTAGTATATTTATACAATGTGCACAATTACCATTGTGTATTTATACAATGTGCATAATTACTGTTGTATATTTATACAATGTGCAAAATTAGTGTAAAACATTTTTTCAATGTGCACTGACTGTAGTATATTTATACAATGTGTACAATTAGTGTAAAACATTTTTACAATGTGCACTGACTGTAGTATATTTATACAATGTGCACAATTAGTGTAAAACATTTTTGCAATGTGCACTGACTGTAGTATATTTACACAATGTGCACAATTAGTGTAAAATATTTATACAATGTGCACAATGACTGTAGTATATTTACACAATGTACACAATAAGTGTAAAATATTTATACCATGTGCACAATGACTGTAGTGTATTTATACAATGTGCACAATTAGTGTAAACATGTTTACAAGGTGCACT
>NW_026608691.1:12500-57746 GCF_029499605.1 Hyla sarda
TGAGGACAAGTCCTGTATATATATATATAGACCAAAGTATATATACACCTGCAGCCATATCTAATCTGTGAGGACAAGTCTTGTATATATATATATATAGACCAAAGTATATACACCTGCAGTCATATCTAATCTGTGAGGACAAGTCCTGTATATATATATATAGACTAAAGTATATACACCTGCAGCCATATCTAATCTGTGAGGACAAGTCCTGTATATATATATATATAGACCAAAGTATATACACCTGCAGTCATATCTAATCTGTGAGGACAAGTCCTGTATATATATATATATATATATATATATATATATATAGACCAAAGTATATACACCTGCAGCCATATCTAATCTGTGAGGACAAGTCCTGTATATATATATATATATATATATATATATATATATATATATAGACCAAAGTATATACACCTGCAGTCATATCTAATCTGTGAGGACAAGTCCTGTATATATATATATATATATATATATATATATATATATATATAGACCAAAGTATATACACCTGCAGTCATATCTAATCTGTGAGGACAAGTCCTGTATATATATATAGACCAAAGTATATACACCTGCAGCCATATCTAATCTGTGAGGACAAGTCCTGTATATATATATATATATATATATATATATATATAGACCAAAGTATATACACCTGCAGTCATATCTAATCTGTGAGGACAAGTCCTGTATATATATATATATATATATATATAGACCAAAGTATATACACCTGCAGCCATATCTAATCTGTGAGGACAAGTCCTGTATATATATATATATATATATATGTATATATATAGACCAAAGTATATACACCTGCAGCCATATCTAATCTGTGAGGACAAGTCCTGTATATATATATATATATATATATATATATATATATATAGACCAAAGTATATACACCTGCAGTCATATCTAATCTGTGAGGACAAGTCCTGTATATATATATATAGACCAAAGTATATACACCTGCAGTCATATCTAATCTGTGAGGACAAGTCCTGTGTATATATATATATATATAGACCAAAGTATATACACCTGCAGTCATATCTAATCTGTGAGGACAAGTCCTGTGTATATATATATATATATAGACCAAAGTATATACACCTGCAGTCATATCTAATCTGTGAGGACAAGTCCTGTATATATATATATAGACCAAAGTATATACACCTGCAGCCATATCTAATCTGTGAGGACAAGTCCTGTATATATATATATAGACCAAAGTATATACACCTGCAGCCATATCTAATCTGTGAGGACAAGTCCTGTGTATATATATATAGACCAAAGTATATACACCTGCAGTCATATCTCATCTGTGAGGACAAGTCCTGTATATATATATATATATATATATAGACCAAAGTATATACACCTGCAGCCATATCTAATCTGTGAGGACAAGTCCTGTATATATATATATATATATAGACCAAAGTATATACACCTGCAGTCATATCTAATCTGTGAGGACAAGTCCTGTATATATATATAGACCAAAGTATATACACCTGCAGCCATATCTAATCTGTGAGGACAAGTCCTGTATATATATATATATAGACCAAAGTATATACACCTGCAGTCATATCTAATCTGTGAGGACAAGTCCTGTATATATATATATATATATATATATAGACCAAAGTATATACACCTGCAGCCATATCTAATCTGTGAGGACAAGTCCTGTATATATATATATATATATATATATAGACCAAAGTATATACACCTGCAGCCATATCTAATCTGTGAGGACAAGTCCTGTATATATATATATATATATATATATATATATATATATATATAGACCAAAGTATATACACCTGCAGTCATATCTAATCTGTGAGGACAAGTCCTGTATATATATATATAGACCAAAGTATATACACCTGCAGTCATATCTAATCTGTGAGGACAAGTCCTGTGTATATATATATATATAGACCAAAGTATATACACCTGCAGTCATATCTAATCTGTGAGGACAAGTCCTGTGTATATATATATATATAGACCAAAGTATATACACCTGCAGTCATATCTAATCTGTGAGGACAAGTCCTGTATATATATATATAGACCAAAGTATATACACCTGCAGTCATATCTAATCTGTGAGGACAAGTCCTGTGTATATATATATAGACCAAAGTATATACACCTGCAGTCATATCTCATCTGTGAGGACAAGTCCTGTATATATATATATATATAGACCAAAGTATATACACCTGCAGCCATATCTAATCTGTGAGGACAAGTCCTGTGTATATATATATATATATAGACCAAAGTATATACACCTGCAGTCATATCTAATCTGTGAGGACAAGTCCTGTATATTTATATATAGACCAAAGTATATACACCTGCAGCCATATCTAATCTGTGAGGACAAGTCCTGTATATATATATATATAGACCAAAGTATATACACCTGCAGTCATATCTAATCTGTGAGGACAAGTCCTGTATATATATATATAGACTAAAGTATATACACCTGCAGTCATATCTAATCTGTGAGGACAAGTCCTGTGTATATATATATAGACCAAAGTATATACACCTGCAGCCATATCTAATCTGTGAGGACAAGTCCTGTATATATATATATATATATATATATAGACCAAAGTATATACACCTGCAGCCATATCTAATCTGTGAGGACAAGTCCTGTATATATATATATATATATATATATAGACCAAAGTATATACACCTGCAGTCATATCTAATCTGTGAGGACAAGTCCTGTATATATATATATATATAGACCAAAGTATATACACCTGCAGCCATATCTAATCTGTGAGGACAAGTCCTGTATATATATATATATATATATATATAGACCAAAGTATATACACCTGCAGTCATATCTAATCTGTGAGGACAAGTCCTGTATATATATATATATATATATATATATATATATATAGACCAAAGTATATACACCTGCAGTCATATCTAATCTGTGAGGACAAGTCCTGTATATATATATAGACCAAAGTATATACACCTGCAGCCATATCTAATCTGTGAGGACAAGTCCTGTATATATATATATAGACCAAAGTATATACACCTGCAGTCATATCTAATCTGTGAGGACAAGTCCTGTATATATATATATATAGACTAAAGTATATACACCTGCAGCCATATCTAATCTGTGAGGACAAGTCCTGTGTATATATATATATAGACCAAAGTATATACACCTGCAGTCATGTCTAATCTGTGAGGACAAGTCCTGTATATATATATATATAGACCAAAGTATATACACCTGCAGCCATATCTAATCTGTGAGGACAAGTCCTGTGTATATATATATATAGACCAAAGTATATACACCTGCAGTCATGTCTAATCTGTGAGGACAAGTCCTGTATATATATATATATATATATATATATATAGACCAAAGTATATACACCTGCAGTCATGTCTAATCTGTGAGGACAAGTCCTGTGTATATATATATATATAGACCAAAGTATATACACCTGCAGCCGTATCTAATCTGTGAGGACAAGTGATACCAGTAGTTCAGTGGCTTCATCATCATCATCATCATCATTATAATAACTACAAGTCCAATCAAGCCTGACATTTTCCGTGTCCCGGTCACCTCTGACTATTTGTAAAGACGTTTTCTGCTTTGGATTCTCATTCATCATTTGCCGTTTTTGGGCTGGTTTTCGGCGGTGACCTATACCAAACATCCACATCCTGGCGTCCCGAACATTAGGGGTAACAACATCTTGCCCCAGGGGTTAACACCAACTGATCCCACCACTCACTGCAACACCCGTGGCCCTGCCACTAACCCCGGTAGTCACCCCAGATGGCTGTGTCTGGGACCCCCTTGATGGCGGATAAAGGATACTGCGGTGGTACTGTCGGAAGAATGTGTCTGCCTCTACAAGATGTTTCTAGGTGTTGGGGGACATCCATATGGCTAGAAGCTCCCTCCCTAGAACAGATCCCCATCTGCCCTGAACTGTCTGATCCCCTGTGTGGCCCCCAACCCCACGTTCTGGCATCTGTGGTGATGATTAGGGGATCCTCCTGAATCCAATAAGCCCCTGACTCAGGTCTTTCTGCCACCAAACTAACAGATGTTTGATTTTTATGGGAATCGGTACATTCTTCTCCAAGAAAATAGGTCCCACACTGCTAGGAGCCATCTTGGTAGAGGTCTTGAGTGAAATTGGGCCCACCTCAATGACGGGATGCAAGACGTCAGGTGACCCAATATGGACATTGCGTAACGGATTGAGGAACACCTTCTGTTATCAGCTGCTGAATCTTTAACCTCTTTGCTGGTGGAAGGAAGGATTGTTGAAGATTCGAGTCTAGGAGGACTCCTAAGAATTGTTTCACTGGACTGGGAGAAAGATCGGACTTTTCTAAGTTGAGAATCCAGCCTGAATGGTCCTGTGAATGTGGACCTGTAATGGAGGAACAGAATCCGCCACCACCAGAATGTCGTCCAGATAGGGAATAATAATAATCGACTCCTTCCTCAGAAGGGACGCCACCTCCGACATGAGTTTAGTAAATATTCGGGGGGCAGTAGAGAGCCCGAAGGGCGGGCAGACAAACCGTAAGTGATGGATTCTGCCCTCTCAGGAAATGGCAAACCTCAGGAACTGCTGAGATTCCTTGTGGATTGGTAGATGGTAATAGGCATCTTTCAAATCTATAGTTGCCGTTACTGAATTTTCCTTTATTAGAGCTACTGCTGATTTTACCATTTCCATTTAGAATTTTCTGTACTTTACACATTTGTTCAGGGGTTCGAAATTTATTATGAATCTGAACTTCCCCTTGTTTTTTTTTATTTTTTACATTTTTTTTTACCAAAAACAGGCGAGAGTAATGTCCCTGTTTGAGTTGATGAGAGGGAACTTGGACAACCGCGCCCAATTTAATAAATCCTGAACCCCCTGAAGAATCTGCGAGGAATGATTTGGGGTTAGAGTCATTACTAACTTTTGAGGAGGAGGAGGGGAGGTCAATTCCACTATGTAACCTTCCTGTATAATTTACACAATCCAGGGATTGGGAATTAAAGCTTCCCAGTGGGGGGCAAAAAGGTCAACCGAGCCCCCACAGGGATGGCGTCATTGCTTCTTGGTATTGGATTCATTCTGGGTGGGATTAAGAATGAATCCTCTACCTCTGCCACCTTTGCTGTAGGACCAGCGTCCTGTCTTTCCTTTCCCTGCTCTATAAGCCTGTCCTGGTTGGCATAGGAGACGAAAAGGAGTCTTCTTTTTCGGTTCTGCCTTCTCTCGAAGGAACTTTTTTTTATTATTAGCTGGTTTAGCTAAGATGGAGTCTAACTAAGGACCAAACACAAACTGACCGTGGAAGGGAAGTGAGTACAACTTGGATTTTGATGCTAGGTCCCCAGACCAGGATTTTAACCATAACACACGTCTTGAGGAGTTGGATAATATCGCTGTACATGTGGATAATCTGACAGACGCGGCAGAAGCATCTGACAAAAAGTCTGAGGCCATCTTGAGGAGAGGAAGAGACTCAAGAATCTGTTCACTGGGTGTATCCCCCTGAAGATGGCGGTGGAGTTGATCAAGCCGTACCCCCAGGGTCCTAGCAACACAAGTGGAAGCAACACTGGGGCGCAGAAGGGGCGCAGCAGCTTCCCAAGTCTTTCTAAGAAGACTCTCAGCCTTCCTATCCATGGGTTCTTTGAGCTGGGAAGCATCCTCAAAGGGTAAGGAAGTGTGTTTTGCTACCTTCTCAATCGGGATAATGTCCCAATCTTCAGAATCCTTCTCATCAAAGGGATAGCGTCTTTTAATCCCTTTTGGAATGAAGGAACCTTTTTCAGGTTTGGACCATTCATCCTTAATGATTTTGTGAATATTGCCATGGACTGGGATAGAAAGCATCCTTTTATCTACCAGCCCTCCAAAAAGCTTGTCCTGAATTGTTCTAGGCTCCAGAACTTCCTCTATACCAATGGTGGATCTTATGGCTGTGATTAATTCCTCTATATCTTCTGGGCTAAACATTCCACCACTTCTCCTTCTTCAATGTCCTGTGTGGCGGTACTTTCCTCTGAGTCAGAAAAATGATTTATCTTCGGTTATTTGGGCGCCTTAACCACAGTGGAGGTAGAAGCGACTGTCTGAGATGAAGCCCTATGTGGATAAGCTCCTTGATCTTTGTCATAAGGCCAGGGGTTTCCTCCATAACTAAATTGGCCAACATCTCTTACATATCGGCTTCTTTGAAGAAATAACACCCAGTCCTTATTACACAATAAATATTTCCTTTTAGTATGTTTAGGTTTGGGGACAGTAATATCCTTTCCTCCCTGAAATAAAATAAGGGAGGAAAGGATCAGAAAAGAATAACCGTAGATAGGCTCCGGTAAAAACCACATACCCCTCAGTACTCACGGATCCGGGACTCTGCAGCGTCTCACCCTCAGGGACTTTCGCTGGAGTAGTCATCCTGGACTCTGGAAGCTCCATGGAGAAGCCTGAATGAAGCGGGAGACGCTAGACTAAGGCTCCTTTAATAAAGGACCCCGATCCCGTTTGAATTTGCCCGCCTCTTAATCCTATAGGGCAGTCCGAAGCATGTGACACTGCCCCCGCCGGAAGTGATGTAAGACGCCAAACAAGGGACTGGGGATCCGGCCAGAATTGACCCCATGATACCGGAAGTGAGGTCAGATGCCGGCCGGCACTGGGATCGCTTCCATGGGACTGGAATGAAGGCCCAGCGTGATGCTGGAAAAAAAGGCAGCACAGAAGCGGAAGAGAAGCCGGCACCCTGATCTGCTCCCTATCGCTCTCACTCTGCACAAGCCCGACCTGGATGCCGCAGAAGTAGGTAGGGAAAAATAAATAAATAAACTGTCTAGTGGGATCCGTCTCCTGCACCGCTCAGGTTACCTGCCCGGATCAGAGAGGAAGGGGAGGGTCTTTTAACCTCTCAGTGTTTTTCGCTGTCCAATCAGGCGGCGGCAATCTCAGGGTTCTGTCATGGAGATGACTAGAGAAAGAATGCTGAGGTGCATCCAAAGAACCCCATACCTATTGTGGGGGTGGAAACATCAGGCTTTGGGGCTGTTTTCTGCTCAGGGACCAGGACGACTGATCCGTGTAAAGGAAAGAATGAATGGGGCCACGTATCGTGAGATTATGAGTGAAAACCTTCCATCAGCAAGGGCAATGAAGATGAAACGTGGCTGGGTCATTCAACATGACAATGATCCCAAACACACCGCCCGGGCAATGAAGGAGTGGCTTCATAAGAAGCATTTCAAGGTCCTGGAGTGGCCTAGCCGGTCCAATAGAAAACCTTTGGAAGGAGTTGAGTCTGTGTTGCCCAGGGACAGCCCCAAAACATCACTGCTCTAGAGGAGATATGCATGGAGGAATGGGCCAAAATACCAGCAACAGTGTGTGAGAACCTTGTGAAGACAGAAAACATGTGACCTCTGTCATTACCAACAGTGTGTGAGAACCTTGTGAAGACAGAAATCATGTGACCCCTGTCATTACCAACAGTGTGTGAGAACCTTGTGAAGACAGAAATCATGTGACCTCTGTCATTACCAACAGTGTGTGAGAACCTTGTGAAGACAGAAAACATGTGACCTCTGTCATTACCAACAGTGTGTGAGAACCTTGTGAAGACAGAAATCATGTGACCTCTGTCATTACCAACAGTGTGTGAGAACCTTGTGAAGACAGAAAACATGTGACCTCTGTCATTACCAACAGTGTGTGAGAACCTTGTGAAGACAGAAATC
This sequence comes from Hyla sarda, assembly GCF_029499605.1. Taxonomy (NCBI): domain Eukaryota; kingdom Metazoa; phylum Chordata; class Amphibia; order Anura; family Hylidae; genus Hyla; species Hyla sarda. The sequence goes on from NW_026608691.1 coordinate 20,356, forward strand.
ATGTGACCTCTGTCATTACCAACAGTGTGTGAGAACCTTGTGAAGACAGAAAACATGTGACCTCTGTCATTACCAACAGTGTGTGAGAACCTTGTGAAGACAGAAAACATGTGACCTCTGTCATTACCAACAGTGTGTGAGAACCTTGTGAAGACAGAAATCATGTGACCTCTGTCATTACCAACAGTGTGTGAGAACCTTGTGAAGACAGAAAACATGTGACCTCTGTCATTGCCAACAGTGTGTGAGAACCTTGTGAAGACAGAAATCATGTGACCTCTGTCATTGCCAACAGTGTGTGAGAACCTTGTGAAGACAGAAAACATGTGACCTCTGTCATTACCAACAGTGTGTGAGAACCTTGTGAAGACAGAAAACATGTGACCTCTGTCATTATCAACAGTGTGTGAGAACCTTGTGAAGACAGAAATCATGTGACCTCTGTCATTACCAACAGTGTGTGAGAACCTTGTGAAGACAGAAAACATGTGACCTCTGTCATTACCAACAGTGTGTGAGAACCTTGTGAAGACAGAAAACATGTGACCTCTGTCATTACCAACAGTGTGTGAGAACCTTGTGAAGACAGAAATCATGTGACCTCTGTCATTACCAACAGTGTGTGAGAACCTTGTGAAGACAGAAAACATGTGACCTCTGTCATTGCCAACAGTGTGTGAGAACCTTGTGAAGACAGAAATCATGTGACCTCTGTCATTGCCAACAGTGTGTGAGAACCTTGTGAAGACAGAAAACATGTGACCTCTGTCATTACCAACAGTGTGTGAGAACCTTGTGAAGACAGAAAACATGTGACCTCTGTCATTACCAACAGTGTGTGAGAACCTTGTGAAGACAGAAAACATGTGACCTCTGTCATTACCAACAGTGTGTGAGAACCTTGTGAAGACAGAAATCATGTGACCTCTGTCATTACCAACAGTGTGTGAGAACCTTGTGAAGACAGAAAACATGTGACCTCTGTCATTACCAACAGTGTGTGAGAACCTTGTGAAGACAGAAATCATGTGACCTCTGTCATTACCAACAGTGTGTGAGAACCTTGTGAAGACAGAAATCATGTGACCTCTGTCATTACCAACAGTGTGTGAGAACCTTGTGAAGACAGAAATCATGTGACCTCTGTCATTACCAACAGTGTGTGAGAACCTTGTGAAGACAGAAATCATGTGACCTCTGTCATTACCAACAGTGTGTGAGAACCTTGTGAAGACAGAAAACATGTGACCTCTGTCATTACCAACAGTGTGTGAGAACCTTGTGAAGACAGAAATCATGTGACCTCTGTCATTACCAACAGTGTGTGAGAACCTTGTGAAGACAGAAATCATGTGACCTCTGTCATTACCAACAGTGTGTGAGAACCTTGTGAAGACAGAAATCATGTGACCTCTGTCATTACCAACAGTGTGTGAGAACCTTGTGAAGACAGAAAACATGTGACCTCTGTCATTACCAACAGTGTGTGAGAACCTTGTGAAGACAGAAAACATGTGACCTCTGTCATTACCAACAGTGTGTGAGAACCTTGTGAAGACAGAAATCATGTGACCTCTGTCATTACCAACAGTGTGTGAGAACCTTGTGAAGACAGAAAACATGTGACCTCTGTCATTACCAACAGTGTGTGAGAACCTTGTGAAGACAGAAAACATGTGACCTCTGTCATTACCAACAGTGTGTGAGAACCTTGTGAAGACAGAAAACATGTGACCTCTGTCATTACCAACAGTGCGTGAGAACCTTGTGAAGACAGAAATCATGTGACCTCTGTCATTACCAACAGTGTGTGAGAACCTTGTGAAGACAGAAAACATGTGACCTCTGTCATTACCAACAGTGTGTGAGAACCTTGTGAAGACAGAAAACATGTGACCTCTGTCATTACCAACAGTGTGTGAGAACCTTGTGAAGACAGAAATCATGTGACCTCTGTCATTACCAACAGTGTGTGAGAACCTTGTGAAGACAGAAAACATGTGACCTCTGTCATTGCCAACAGTGTGTGAGAACCTTGTGAAGACAGAAATCATGTGACCTCTGTCATTGCCAACAGTGTGTGAGAACCTTGTGAAGACAGAAAACATGTGACCTCTGTCATTACCAACAGTGTGTGAGAACCTTGTGAAGACAGAAAACATGTGACCTCTGTCATTACCAACAGTGTGTGAGAACCTTGTGAAGACAGAAAACATGTGACCTCTGTCATTACCAACAGTGTGTGAGAACCTTGTGAAGACAGAAATCATGTGACCTCTGTCATTACCAACAGTGTGTGAGAACCTTGTGAAGACAGAAAACATGTGACCTCTGTCATTACCAACAGTGTGTGAGAACCTTGTGAAGACAGAAATCATGTGACCTCTGTCATTACCAACAGTGTGTGAGAACCTTGTGAAGACAGAAATCATGTGACCTCTGTCATTACCAACAGTGTGTGAGAACCTTGTGAAGACAGAAATCATGTGACCTCTGTCATTACCAACAGTGTGTGAGAACCTTGTGAAGACAGAAATCATGTGACCTCTGTCATTACCAACAGTGTGTGAGAACCTTGTGAAGACAGAAAACATGTGACCTCTGTCATTACCAACAGTGTGTGAGAACCTTGTGAAGACAGAAATCATGTGACCTCTGTCATTACCAACAGTGTGTGAGAACCTTGTGAAGACAGAAATCATGTGACCTCTGTCATTACCAACAGTGTGTGAGAACCTTGTGAAGACAGAAATCATGTGACCTCTGTCATTACCAACAGTGTGTGAGAACCTTGTGAAGACAGAAAACATGTGACCTCTGTCATTACCAACAGTGTGTGAGAACCTTGTGAAGACAGAAAACATGTGACCTCTGTCATTACCAACAGTGTGTGAGAACCTTGTGAAGACAGAAATCATGTGACCTCTGTCATTACCAACAGTGTGTGAGAACCTTGTGAAGACAGAAAACATGTGACCTCTGTCATTACCAACAGTGTGTGAGAACCTTGTGAAGACAGAAATCATGTGACCTCTGTCATTACCAACAGTGTGTGAGAACCTTGTGAAGACAGAAAACATGTGACCTCTGTCATTACCAACAGTGTGTGAGAACCTTGTGAAGACAGAAAACATGTGACCTCTGTCATTACCAACAGTGCGTGAGAACCTTGTGAAGACAGAAATCATGTGACCTCTGTCATTACCAACAGTGTGTGAGAACCTTGTGAAGACAGAAATCATGTGACCTCTGTCATTACCAACAGTGTGTGAGAACCTTGTGAAGACAGAAAACATGTGACCTCTGTCATTACCAACAGTGTGTGAGAACCTTGTGAAGACAGAAATCATGTGACCTCTGTCATTACCAACAGTGTGTGAGAACCTTGTGAAGACAGAAAACATGTGACCTCTGTCATTACCAACAGCGTGTGAGAACCTTGTGAAGACAGAAATCATGTGACCTCTGTCATTACCAACAGTGTTAGAACCTTGTGAAGACAGAAAACATGTGACCTCTGTCATTACCAACAGTGTGTGAGAACCTTGTGAAGACAGAAAACATGTGACCTCTGTCATTACCAACAGTGTGTGAGAACCTTGTGAAGACAGAAAACATGTGACCTCTGTCATTACCAACAGTGTGTGAGAACCTTGTGAAGACAGAAATCATGTGACCTCTGTCATTACCAACAGTGTGTGAGAACCTTGTGAAGACAGAAAACATGTGACCTCTGTCATTGCCAACAGTGTGTGAGAACCTTGTGAAGACAGAAATCATGTGACCTCTGTCATTGCCAACAGTGTGTGAGAACCTTGTGAAGACAGAAAACATGTGACCTCTGTCATTACCAACAGTGTGTGAGAACCTTGTGAAGACAGAAAACATGTGACCTCTGTCATTACCAACAGTGTGTGAGAACCTTGTGAAGACAGAAAACATGTGACCTCTGTCATTACCAACAGTGTGTGAGAACCTTGTGAAGACAGAAAACATGTGACCTCTGTCATTACCAACAGTGTGAGAACCTTGTGAAGACAGAAAACATGTGACCTCTGTCATTACCAACAGTGTGTGAGAACCTTGTGAAGACAGAAATCATGTGACCTCTGTCATTACCAACAGTGTGAGAACCTTGTGAAGACAGAAAACATGTGACCTCTGTCATTACCAACAGTGTGTGAGAACCTTGTGAAGACAGAAATCATGTGACCTCTGTCATTACCAACAGTGTGTGAGAACCTTGTGAAGACAGAAATCATGTGACCTCTGTCATTACCAACAGTGTGTGAGAACCTTGTGAAGACAGAAAACATGTGACCTCTGTCATTACCAACAGTGTGTGAGAACCTTGTGAAGACAGAAAACATGTGACCTCTGTCATTACCAACAGTGTGTGAGAACCTTGTGAAGACAGAAATCATGTGACCTCTGTCATTACCAACAGTGTGTGAGAACCTTGTGAAGACAGAAAACATGTGACCTCTGTCATTACCAACAGTGTGTGAGAACCTTGTGAAGACAGAAAACATGTGACCTCTGTCATTACCAACAGTGTGTGAGAACCTTGTGAAGACAGAAATCATGTGACCTCTGTCATTACCAACAGTGTGTGAGAACCTTGTGAAGACAGAAATCATGTGACCTCTGTCATTACCAACAGTGTGTGAGAACCTTGTGAAGACAGAAAACATGTGACCTCTGTCATTACCAACAGTGTGTGAGAACCTTGTGAAGACAGAAAACATGTGACCTCTGTCATTACCAACAGCGTGTGAGAACCTTGTGAAGACAGAAAACATGTGACCTCTGTCATTACCAACAGTGTGTGAGAACCTTGTGAAGACAGAAATCATGTGACCTCTGTCATTACCAACAGTGTGTGAGAACCTTGTGAAGACAGAAATCATGTGACCTCTGTCATTACCAACAGTGTGAGAACCTTGTGAAGACAGAAAACATGTGACCTCTGTCATTGCCAACAGTGTGTGAGAACCTTGTGAAGACAGAAATCATGTGACCTCTGTCATTACCAACAGTGTGTGAGAACCTTGTGAAGACAGAAATCATGTGACCTCTGTCATTACCAACAGTGTGTGAGAACCTTGTGAAGACAGAAAACATGTGACCTCTGTCATTACCAACAGTGTGTGAGAACCTTGTGAAGACAGAAAACATGTGACCTCTGTCATTACCAACAGTGTGTGAGAACCTTGTGAAGACAGAAAACATGTGACCTCTGTCATTACCAACAGTGTGTGAGAACCTTGTGAAGACAGAAAACATGTGACCTATGTCATCACCAACAGCGTGTGAGAACCTTGTGAAGACAGAAAACATGTGACCTCTGTCATTGCCAACAGTGTGTGAGAACCTTGTGAAGACAGAAATCATGTGACCTCTGTCATTGCCAACAAAGGGATATAACAAAGTATTGGGATGAACTTTTCTTATTGACCAAATACTTATTTTCCACCATAATTTGCAAATAAATTCTTTAACCCCTTAACGACAATGGACGTAAATGTAAGTCGTGGTGACGTGGTACTTAACGCACCATGACGTACATTTACGCACAGCCATGATCACGAACACCGGAGCGGTGCTTGCGTCATTCCGCAGCCAGGGACCCGCCGGTAATGGCAGACATCCGCGATCACACGGATGTCCACCATTAACGCCTCAGATGCCATGATCAAAACAGATCACGGCATCTGCAGCAGTGCGGTACTTTGCACGGATGATCCGATCGCCTGCAGCGATGATCCGATCGTCCAGCATGGCGGCCGGAGGTCCCCTCACCTTGCTCTGGCCGTCTCCCGGGGTCTTCTGCTCTGGTCTGAGATCGAGCAGACAATACTAGAAGATCACCGATAATACTGATCAGTGCTGCGTCCTATACATAACACTGCACAGTATTAGCAATCAACTGATTGCAATGAATAATCCCCTATGGGGACATAAACAGTGTAAAAAAAAAATGGGAAAAATCCCCTCCCCCAATAAAAAAGTAAAACGTCCATTTTTCCCATTTTACCTCCAAAAAAGCGTAATAAAAATAATACACATATTTGGTATCGCCACATGCGTAAAAGTCTGAACTATTTAAAATATATTGTTAATCATCCCGTACGGTGAACGGCGTGAATGTAAAAAAATATTTAAAAAAGTCCAAAATTGCTTGTTTTTTGTCACATTTTATTCCAAAAAAAAATGTATAAAAAAAATTAATAAAAAGTAAAACCTAAGCAAATGTGGTACTGATAAAAACTACAGATCATGGCGCAAAAAATGAGCCCTCATATCGCCCCATATACGGAAAAATTAGCAAGTTATAGGTGGTCAAAACAGGGCAATTTCAAACATACTAATTTTGTTAAAATGGTTTGAGATAATTTTTAGCGGTACAATTATAGAAAAGCGAATAACATGGGGATCATTCATCGTATTGACCAAAAGAATAAAGAAAACGTCATATTCACCGGGAAGTGCACAGCGTGAAAACAAAACCTTCCAAAATGTGCTAAATTGCGGTTTTCTTTTCAGTTTCCCCACATAAATAATATTTTTGGTTGCGCCGCACATTTTATGGTAGAATAAGTGACGTCATCACAAACTACAATTGGTGACGCAAAAAACAACAACAACCTGATATGGATCTGTGGATGGAAATGTAAGAGAGTTAGGATTATTAGAAGGCGAGGAGGAAAAAACGAAAATGCAAAAATAAAATGGGCCTGGTCCTTAAGGGGTTAATAATCAGACAATGGGATTTATGGATTTTTCTCATTCTGTCTCATAGTTGAGGTTATAACCTATAATGATAATTACAGCCTCATCTTTATAAGGGGGAGAACGTGCACAATTGGGGGCTGACTAAATACTTTCTGCCCCCCTGTGTCATTATGGGGGGGGTTATACCTGTCACTATCCCCAGCCCTCTGAATAATTCTCAGCTGCCGATTGAGGAACTGAGGAGGAATTCCAGAGGAAGCACCCCCTCCCCCGCTCACTATGGGGGGGGGGGGGGGGGGGGGGGCATGAGCCATCGGGGCGGATTATTCCTCTCTCCTATTCTACTCGGCGAGGACAAAACCAACCAGACCGGAAAGACCAAGTATGCAAACTGAGAACTGTACTTCTATACACAGCATATAGTATATAGTAGGGGTATATAGCATATAGTATATAGTAGGGGTATATAGCATATAGTAGGGGTATATAGTATATAGTAGGGGTATGTAGCATATAGTATATAGTAGGGGTATGTAGCATATAGTATATAGTAGGGGTATATAGCATATAGTATATAGTAGGGGTATATAGCATATAGTAGGGGTATATAGTATATAGTAGGGGTATGTAGCATATAGTATATAGTAGGGGTATATAGCATATAGTATATAGTAGGGGTATATAGCATATAGTATATAGTAGGGGTATATAGCATATAGTAGGGGTATATAGTATATAGTAGGGGTATGTAGCATATAGTATATAGTAGGGGTATATAGCATATAGTATATAGTAGGGGTATATAGCATATAGTATATAGTAGGGGTATATAGCATATAGTATATAGTAGGGGTATATAGCATATAGTAGGGGTATATAGTATATAGTAGGGGTATATAGCATATAGTATATAGTAGGGGTATATAGCATATAGTAGGGGTATATAGTATATAGTAGGGGTATATAGCACATAGTATATAGTAGGGGTATATAGTATATAGTAGGGGTATATAGCATATAGTATATAGTAGGGGTATATAGTATATAGTATATAGTAGGGGTATATAGCATATAGTATATAGTAGGGGTATATAGTATATAGTAGGGGTATATAGCATATAGTATATAGTAGGGGTATATAGCATATAGTATATAGTAGGGGTATATAGCATATAGTAGGGGTATATAGTATATAGTAGGGGTATATAGCATATAGTATATAGTAGGGGTATATAGCATATAGTATATAGTAGGGGTATATAGCATATAGTATATAGTAGGGGTATATAGCATATAGTAGGGGTATATAGTATATAGTAGGGGTATATAGCATATAGTATATAGTAGGGGTATATAGAATATAGTATATAGTAGGGGTATATAGCATATAGTAGGGGTATATAGTATATAGTATGGGTATATAGCATATAGTAGGGGTATATAGTATATAGTAGGGGTATATAGCATATAGTATATAGTAGGGGTATATAGCATTTAGTATATAGTAGGGGTATATAGCATATAGTAGGGGTATATAGTAGGGGTATATAGCATATAGTATATAGTAGGGGTATATAGCATATAGTATATAGTAGGGGTATATAGCATATAGTATATAGTAGGGGTATATAGCATATAGTAGGGGTATATAGTAGGGGTATATAGCATATAGTATATAGTAGGGGTATATAGAATATAGTATATAGTAGGGGTATATAGCATATAGTATATAGTAGGGGTATGTAGCATATAGTAGGGGTATGTAGCATATAGTATATAGTAGGGGTATATAGCATATAGTATATAGTAGGGGTATATAGCATATAGTATATAGTAGGGGTATATAGTATATAGTAGGGGTATATAGCATATAGTATATAGTAGGGGTATATAGCATATAGTATATAGTAGGGGTATATAGCATATAGTATATAGTAGGGGTATATAGTATATAGTAGGGGTATATAGCATATAGTATATAGTAGGGGTATATAGTATATAGTAGGGGTATATAGCATATAGTATATAGTAGGGGTATATAGCATATAGTTTATAGTAGGGGTATGTAGCATATAGTAGGGGTATGTAGCATATAGTATATAGTAGGGGTATATAGTATATAGTAGGGGTATGTAGCATATAGTATATAGTAGGGGTATGTAGCATATAGTATATAGTAGGGGTATATAGCATATAGTATATAGTAGGGGTATATAGTATATAGTAGGGGTATGTAGTATATAGTAGGGGTATGTAGCATATAGTATATAGTAGGGGTATATAGAATATAGTATATAGTAGGGGTATATAGCATATAGTAGGGGTATATAGTATATAGTATGGGTATATAGCATATAGTAGGGGTATATAGTATATAGTAGGGGTATATAGTATATAGTAGGGGTATATAGCATATAGTATATAGTAGGGGTATATAGCATATAGTAGGGGTATATAGTATATAGTAGGGGTATATAGCATATAGTATATAGTAGGGGTATATAGCATATAGTATATAGTAGGGGTATATAGCATATAGTATATAGTAGGGGTATATAGCATATAGTAGGGGTATATAGTAGGGGTATATAGCATATAGTATATAGTAGGGGTATATAGAATATAGTATATAGTAGGGGTATATAGCATATAGTATATAGTAGGGGTATGTAGCATATAGTAGGGGTATGTAGCATATAGTATATAGTAGGGGTATATAGCATATAGTATATAGTAGGGGTATATAGCATATAGTATATAGTAGGGGTATATAGTATATAGTAGGGGTATATAGCATATAGTATATAGTAGGGGTATGTAGCATATAGTATATAGTAGGGGTATATAGCATATAGTATATAGTAGGGGTATATAGCATATAGTATATAGTAGGGGTATATAGTATATAGTAGGGGTATATAGCATATAGTATATAGTAGGGGTATATAGTATATAGTAGGGGTATATAGCATATAGTATATAGTAGGGGTATATAGCATATAGTTTATAGTAGGGGTATGTAGCATATAGTAGGGGTATGTAGCATATAGTATATAGTAGGGGTATATAGTATATAGTAGGGGTATGTAGCATATAGTATATAGTAGGGGTATGTAGCATATAATATATAGTAGGGGTATATAGCATATAGTATATAGTAGGGGTATATAGTATATAGTAGGGGTATGTAGTATATAGTAGGGGTATGTAGCATATAGTATATAGTAGGGGTATATAGCATCTAGTATATAGTAGGGGTATATAGCATATAGTATATAGTAGGGGTATATAGTATATAGTAGGGGTATATAGCATATAGTATATAGTATGGGTATATAGCATATAGTTTATAGTAGGGGTATGTAGCATATAGTAGGGGTATGTAGCATATAGTATATAGTAGGGGTATATAGTATATAGTAGGGGTATGTAGCATATAGTATATAGTAGGGGTATGTAGCATATAGTATATAGTAGGGGTATATAGCATATAGTATATAGTAGGGGTATATAGTATATAGTAGGGGTATGTAGTATATAGTAGGGGTATGTAGCATATAGTATATAGTAGGGGTATATAGCATATAGTATATAGTAGGGGTATGTAGTAAATAGTATATACAGTAGGGATGAAAAGTTTGGGCCCCCCAGGTAACAATTAGTATTAATGTGCATAAAGAAGCCAAGGAAAGATGGAAAAATCTCCAAAAGGATAAAATTACAGATTAGACCTTCTTATAATATGTCACCAAAAGTTACATTTTATTTCCATCATTTACACTTTCACAATAACAGAACAAAATGGCGTCTGCAAAAGTTTTCCCCCTGCAGAGTTAATATCTTGCACTGCCCCCTTTGGCAAGTATCACAGCTTGTAAACGCTTTTTGTAGCAGCCAAGAGTCTTTCAGTTCTTGTTTGAGGTATCTTTACCCATTCTTCCTTACAAAAGTCTTCCAGTTCTTTGAGATTTCTGGGCTGTCTGTCACGCACTGCTCTTTTAAGGTCTATCCATAGATTTTCAATGATGTTGAGGTCAGGAGATTGTGAAGGCCATGGTAAAACCTTCAGTTTACGCCTCTTGATGTAATCCCCCGTGGATTTCGAGGTGTGTTTAGGATCATTATCCATTTGTAGAAGCCATCCTCTCTTTAACTTCAGCTTTTTCACAGATGGCATCAAGTTAGCATCAAAAATTTGCTGACATTTTATTGAATCCATTTTTCCTTCTAGTTGTGAGATGTTCCCAGTGCCACTGGCTGCAATACAACCCCAAAGCATGATTGATCCACCCCAATGCTTAACAGTTGGACAGAGGTTCTATTCATTAAATTCTGTTCCCCTTCTTCTCCAAACGTACCTTTGCTCATTCCGGCCAAAAAGTTAAATTTTAACCCCATCAGTCCACAGAACTTGTTTCCAAAATGCATCAGGCTTGTCTATATGTTCATTTGCAAAGTTCAAACACTGATTTTTGTGGTGAGGACGTAGAAGAGGTTTTCTTCTGATGACTCTTCCATGAAGACCATATTTGTACAAGTATCTCTTTATAGTGGAATAGTGTACCACAACTCCAGTGTCTGCCAGATCTTTCTGGAGGGATTGTGCAGTCAAACGTGGGTTTTGAATTGTTTTTCTCACAATCCTGCGAGCTTTTCTGTCTGATATTTTTCTTGGTCTTCCAGATCTTTCTGGAGGGATTGTGCAGTCAAACGTGGGTTTTGAATTGTTTTTCTCACAATCCTGCGAGCTGTTCTGTCTGATATTTTTCTTGGTCTTCCAGATCTTGCTTTAACTTCCACTGTTCCTGATGACTGCCATTTCTTAATTACATTCTGAACAGAGGATATTGACATCTGAAAATGTTTTGCTATCTTCTTATAGCCTTCTCCAGCTTTGTGAGCGTCAACTATTTTCAGTTTCAGATTTCTAGACAACTGCTTAGAAGAACCCGTGGTGCTGATTGTTGGGGCAAGGTCAGATGAGTCTGGGCATTTATGAGATGACATCACGTGGTCTTCCCAGATGATGATTGAGAACAATCCATGACACTGGCCGGTCTCAGCTGTATAAAGGGCGCAGTGCATGCTATAAATTCTGCAGGGGGCACAAACTTTTGCAGACGCCATTTTTTTGTTTTCTGTTATTGTGAAAGTGTAAATGATGGAAATAAAATGTAACTTTTGGTGACATATTATAAGAATGTCTAATCTGTAATTTGATGACTTTTGGAGATTTTTTCCTTGGCTTCTTTATGCTCATTAATACTAATTGTTACCTGGGGGGCCCAAACTTTTCATCCCCACTGTGTATGTATGTATATGTATGTGTGTGTATATATATATATATATATATATATATATATATATATATATCCACACACCAATTGGTCACCGCACAGAAGCAGCAGACTCCACTGTAAAGCAAGCGGTTGTCTTTTATTTGTTACCAGCAGGGCACGGTTTCGCCTATATATTAAGGTATCTTTCTATTAAACTATCACTATATAAGATGCTTCAAGTGTTTTGACGTTCTGTGAAAGTACATGATGATGATGATGATGATGATGAAGAGATAGACACCAATATCAATTAGTGGATTGGATCATGTGAGATTGGAGACATATTAGTAAAGTTTCTGTGACATCACGATGTCCCAAAATATTTGATTAACCAAGGTTGGTCCCACTATAATATACAATATATATATTTATTATAAGGTATCTTGTCTCCTCAAGGCACCTACAGAAGAGAACCGTCCCATCACGACAATCCCGATCACAACCACAACATCTATCACCATCGACATAAACCCACCCCCCAAGAGACACCCCACATCAACATAAACCCACCCCCCAAGAGACACCCCACATCAACATAAACCCACCCCCCAAGAGACACCCCACATCAACATAAACCCACCCCTCAAGAGACACCCCACATCAACATGAACACACCCCCCAAGAGACACCCCACATCGACATAAACCCACCCCAAGAGACACCCCACATCAACATGAACACACCCCCCAAGAGACACCCCACATCGACATAAACCCACCCCAAGAGACACCCCACATCGACATAAACCCACCCCAAGAGACACCCCACATCGACATAAACCCACCCCCCAAGAGACACCCCACATCAACATAAACCCAACCCCCAAGAGACACCCCACATCGACATAAACCCACCCCCCAAGAGACACCCCACATCGACATAAACCCACCCCCCAAGAGACACCCCACATCAACATAAACCCACCCCCCAAGAGACACCCCACATCGACATAAACCCACCCCCCAAGAGACACCCCACATCGACATAAACCCACCCCCCAAGAGACACCCCACATCGACATAAACCCACCCCCCAAGAGACACCCCACATCAACATAAACCCACCCCCCAAGAGACACCCCACATCGACATAAACCCACCCCCCAAGAGACACCCCACATAGACATAAACCCACCCCCCAAGAGACACCCCACATCAACATAAACCCACCCCCCAAGAGACACCCCACATCGACATAAACCCACCCCCCAAGAGACACCCCACATCAACATAAACCCACCCCCCAAGAGACACCCCACATCGACATAAACCCACCCCCCAAGAGACACCCCACACCGACATAAACCCACCCCCCAAGAGACACCCCACATCGACATAAACCCACCCCCCAAGAGACACCCTACATCGACATAAACCCACCCCCCAAGAGACACCCCACATCGACATAAACCCACCCCCCAAGAGACACCCCACATCGACATAAACCCACCCCCCAAGAGACACCCCACGTCGACATAAACCCACCCCCCAAGAGACTCCCCACATCAACATAAACCCACCCCCCAAGAGACACCCCACATCGACATAAACCCACCCCCCAAGAGACACCCCACATCGACATGAACCCACCCCCCAAGAGACACCCCACAGACTCCAATGTAAAGCAAGCTGTTGTCTTTTATTTGTTACCAGCAGGGCACGGTTTCGACTATATATTTGCCTTTGTCAAGTATAAATAACAAGTGAACATAGTGCATATATATATATATGGTATAAACATTTCTGATTGGTACAAATACAGGTGCAAGTATTTTATCATTAGGAAGACACATCCCCAAAATATTCCCATTGGTCCATTAAAACATGTGTATATGTACATGTGTAGTCATAGTAACCACAGTGATTTATATATATATATATATATATACACATATATACACATATCCTATAGATGTTCAGTGCTATTCACATAACATGAGGCATATAGATCGCTGTCCTGTGCCCTTGATGTTCGGAACGGAGATTCACCGGCATTGCAAGCTTCTGTTTGTAAACAATCGCACAGCGCGTGCGCGTGTGTGATGTCACTCACTGTCTTCTCCTGATAGGTGAGACCGCGCCAATACCCTTACTAGCCCGCGGCTGTACAGTGCGCACGCGTCGGCTCTCTTCATACTGGCCGTCTCCTGTCCCTGCGCGTCAGTAACTGACTTGCGCTAAGGATCCCGGAGCATTCAGACATCTGCGCATGCGCACCAATAACATATAGGTATTGTGCGCAAAACTGCATCTACTGTAACTCATATGAAAAAGAGAAAGGGGATGGCATAAAAAGATTGCAAAAAAGACTATTTTATTGCTCCAAATAATGAAGACTTGCACTTGTGGTGGACCGCTGTTTCACAATAAAATGTATAAAGTCATTTAGTACATACATATCTATAAATTGAACATCGGGAGCAGGTCAGCGGCGTCTAGATGTCCTCATTCACCAATATCTTTGTGAAAAAGTGTTCGTGCTATAAAAAATGAGAATAAAATACCAATTAATAATATAATATTACACCGAGCAGTAATAAGAAAAAAGCATTTATGGAAAAAAATGCAGAAAAAGAGAAAAATTAATAAAAAACTGGAAAAGTAAATAGAGAATATATGGACTATGTTCACTTGTTATTTATACTTGACAAAGGCGAATATTTAGGCGAAACCGTGCCCTGCTGGTAACAAATAAAAGACAACCGCTTGCTTTACATTGGAGTCTGCTGCTTCTGTGCGGTGACCAATTGGTGTGTGGATATATATATATAAAAAAGTGTGGGAACTCAATGTCTGATCCCAGGGGTCCCGACGCTGGGGACCCCCACGTTCTCCCTTCTGTACCCTGCATTCGTTTAGAGCATTGGGTGCAGTGCCGGAGGCTCGTGACGTCACAGTCATGGCCCCTCAATGCAAGTCTATGGGAAGGGGCGTGACGGCCGTCTGGCCGTCACGCCCCCTCCCATAGACTTGCATTGAGGGGGCATTACTGTGACGTCACAAGACTCCGCCCCGCATCACCAGTCATCTGGCACTGGATGTCTGGGGTGCTACAGCCGAGATCGCTGGGGTCCCCCATGATCTGACATCTTATCCCCTATACTTTGGATAGGGGATAAGATGTCTAGGGGCAGAGTACCCCTTTAAGGGCTGGTCCTGCAGGACTCCTGCTAATGGGAACTGTGCTCCTGCTGTGGAAAAAGTGCAGGAACTCCGTTCCCATGAGTTCCTGCAGGACTTGAGCCCTGCTGGACTGGTTATCCGGACGATCTCCTGCACTAACAGCTGGGACCCAGTGCTGTTCTCCCTCTTCTTTGTATGCGAGTTAACCATTGAGGACGGGCACTGATCCATTACTCCATCATGGCTGATATAATTCTAATACATTTGGTGAAGTTACCACAAACACTTTTTCCTACACCGAGCAGGATGCCTCAAGGATTCTTGGGACAAGACAGAGGGAAGCCAATTTCTTGTGTACCCCTTCTGTGGATATCCTACGCCGCAAGTGGGATGCTGAATCCAGACGACTGATTACACTTGAACTGCACTTGGTGACGTTAAGTATTACAAAGAGCAACGAATCCCACGGGGTATGCGCTCTCACTTAAAGGGGTACTCCCACCCTACACATCTTATCCCCTATCCAAAGGATAGGGGATAAGATGTCTGATCGAGGGGGTCCCGCCGCTTGGGACCCCCGCATTATTGCATGCGGCACCCACCTGTTTTTTCACCGGAACCGCTGGAGGGTCTGAGTCACGACTACGGGAATGGAAGTCCGTGACCTCAGGACTCCGCCCCCGTGTGACATCACGCCCGTCCCCTCAATGCAAGTCTATGGGAGGCCGTCACGCCCCCTCCCATAGACTTGCGTTGAGGGGACGGGCATGATGTCACGGACTTCCGTTCCCGAGTCGCGACTCAGACCCTCCAGCGCTTCCGGACAAAAAACAGGTGGATGCCACATGTAATACTGCGGGGGTCCCCAGCATCGGGATCCCCAAGATCAGACATCTTATCCCCGATCCTTTGGATAGGGGATCAGATCTCTAGGGTGGGAGTAGCCCTTTAAGCCCTAACCTCTTTCCTCACAATGAGGGGTTTCATGCAAAGTTTATACAAATTTCCAATAGATATGTTCATGACGTTATGCTCCTGAACATGGAATTTTTAATTCTGGAGGTGGTTAAAACTAAACAGAAATGTTTAGAAATGAAAGATTCTTTGAAAGCATTGTTATCCCCACAGGACTATCAGGAAGCTAAAGAAAAGCTGGCGACCAGATTGCTCAAACATCAACAAGAGCTGGAGAATGGAAAACGCAATAAATGGCATCGCGATTTGGAGGATTATGCCAATGCAAAAATCTATATGTGGCAAAATAGCCTGGATTTGGAAAATGGCCGAAGAAGACGACGCCCTAAACAACAAAACTGTAAGAAGACAAACAATGCTGATGGTTTTCTATCCACTGCCGTGGACACTGACTCTTTGGATGGTTCTGCACAGAGGTCTTTTTTATCCACAGCCAAGGATCCTCTCCCAAAAAGAGACGAGGAGGGCAGAAACACAGACGCAGGAGTACGCACCCGATATGCGACACAGAACAAACCCCAGTGGGGACGGACCACTTACCGAAAGAATCGCTAGTGGTAAATATATCTTTTTTTGAACTGTCGCCTATGGAATTAAATGTATTGGAAAAGGGACTATCCTTTAACCCAACTGTTGAAACTGATTGGTTTGAATTAATGATAGATTTGGAGACCTTCTTCAGACGATTACGCCTGAGGGATTTCTTCAAAGATAAAGAAAGAGTCATTATTAACGTTGAACCTACACAAGAATTGTCTTTAAAACAAACAGGATTGTACAATAAAAGTTCTTTTATGCCCCCTAAAAACAACAATGGGATAGAGGCTTTTGTAGCGGTAGTTACCCGAGAAATTGAGGCCCTGCAGGGTGGACAGGACAGCGGACCTGCCAGTTGGCATAATTTATCAAAGGAAGAACAACAGATTTTGCATAGACTTCAGACAAATGTGGACATTACCATTAAGGCTGCCGACAAAGGGGGTGCCCTGGTAATCATGGACACCCCCCAATATTTATCTGAGATCCGACGACAATTGGCAGATCCAAACGTATATCGAAAATTAGATATGGACCCCTTAGGCAGAATCCAACAACAATTGAGAACATTGGTGAAAGGTGCTAAAGATGAGACCATCATTGATGAGGAATTAGAGACATTTCTTATTTGGGAACAACCGAGGACTCCTGTCCTGTATTGTCTCCCCAAGATACACAAAAATTTACAGAATCCCCCTGGGAGACCAATTGTCTCCGGGAGGGATTCTGTGTTCTCACCAATAGCCATTTACCTTGATAAGATTTTGAGATCTCATTCGGCTAAATCACATATTCAGGACACGGGTGATTTTATTAATAAAATACAGGATATTTTATGTCCCCCTGGATCACTCCTGGTGTCTTTTGATGTGGTGAATTTATATACATCCATTGAGCATTCTAAAGGTTTGGAAGCAGTTGCCAATTGTCTATTAAAATCAGAGATTTCGGATAGGGCGAGTTCCCTTTTTCTGGGCTTGATGGAGGTCATCCTCAGGCAGAATGACTTTCTGTTTGGGGATGACTTCTATGTCCAGAACAGGGGAACAGTCATGGGCTCCAACGTGGCGCCTACAACCGTGAATTTATACATGTCCAAGTTTGAAGTGAAATATATATATACATCACAATGGTTCTGCTATGTCCAAATTTGGTATAGGTATATTGATGATACCTTTGTCATTTGGAATGGTAACTCTGCACAATTTCAAAACTTCTTGGACGAGCTTAATGGGGTCTTTCCAGAACTACAATTTACCATGGTAATGTCAAATGAGTGTATACAACTTCTTGACACACAGGTTTATCTGAAGGACTCGAGACTATCCGTGGATCTTTATTCAAAACAGACTGATCGAAACAGTATCTTGGCATATGAAAGCTTCCATCCTAGAACAATGGTTAAATCGCTACCATGGAGCCAGATGCTGAGAGTGAAATGGATATTCTCGAGTCCACAACAATTAGAAAATTGGCTTGACGAGATGAATGTAAAGTTTAGACAGAGGGGATACCCGCAGACTTTGCTGAATCGTCATAGAAGCCGACTTGGTACGGTTGAAAGGGCCTCATTGTTGACAAAACATCCCAAGAAGGAGACTAACAGAATCCCATTTGTGTCCACATATGGCTGTAATAGCCAAAAGATAACGAAAATCTTACGGAGTAATTGGGACTTAATAGATAAAACCCCTGACATACGTGAATTCCCCATTATGGCTTCCCGCAAAGGCAGAAATGTAAAAGATCGCCTTATTAGATCAGATATTGGTAGTCTAAAGGGTTAACAGGGACAGCAGACCACACTCGCCCCACTACGACCAGGTAATTTCCCATGTTTAGGATGCAGTCATTGCAATAGCATCATAAAAGGGAAACATTTAATCATCCACATTCAGGTCAACCCATTAAAATACGGGGCAGGTGCACTTGTCGGTCAAGTTTTGTAATCTACATGATACAGTGCCCATGTGGCCTATATTATGTGGGGGAAACTACGAATGAGGTATGAATAAGACTAAATGGACATAAATCCTCGATTAGAACACGAAAAATGGACTTACCATTACCTAAACATTTCATTGAGGCAGGGCACAATATCAGCCAATTAAGGTTCAGAGTAATCGATCATGTACCCCCAATGCGTTTAGGTGGGGATCGCCAACATTTACTAAGACAAAAAGAATTAAGATGGATCCACAGATTAGGGACTTTGCACTCCAAGGGGGTTAATATGGACTTTACTCTGAAACCATTTATGTGATGTTCCAAGTTTTTCCCCTTTTTTTCCCCTTCTTTTTTTCTCCTTTTCTTTCTTTTCTTTTTTATTTCCCTTTTTTTTCATCTTTTTTCTTTCATTTTCCCTTTTTTCTCTTATTTCTTCCTTCTGCGTTCTTTTTTCCTTCTCCTTCTTTCCTTTTTCTTCTTTCTTTTTTCTTTTCTCTTCCCCCCCCCCCTTCTCTTCCTCCCCCTCTTCTCCCCCTTTTCCCACCTCCCTTCCTCCCCTTTCCTTTACCCCCCTCCCCCTCTCCCTATTTCCTTTTTCTTTTCTTTTTTTCTCCTTTTCTTTTTTCTCAAATTTTTCTTTTCTCTTTTTATTATTTTAAATTTGTATTTATTTTCTATATATGTTTCTTTTTTTTTTTTCATTTTTATTAAAGTTTTTTCATTTTTTTCATTTTTTATTTAAATTCATCTCTTCATTTTCTTTATTATTCAAGATATTCTCTATTTACTTTTCCTGTTTTTTATTCATTTTTCTCCATTTTTTTTCCATATATGCTTTTTCTTATTACTGCTCGGTATTTTATTCAAATTTGTTATAGCATGAACACTTTATCAAAAAGATATTGGTGAATGAGGACATCTAGACGCCGCCGACCTGCTCCCGATGTTCAATTTATAGATATGTATGTAATGTACTAAATGACTTTTTATAAATTTTATTACAAAAGAGAACAGGGTGTGCGCCCCTGGATGGAACCTGATGGATGGGATAATGAAGAGCCCAATCAAAACGCCCTCACCTATGCGAGTTGTGTGAATGGAGGCCAACACTCAATGCGCTCGATCAGGAATCCTGTAATCGCGGCTGCTGCGGCTCCCAGCGTCCAAGCGCAAATATAGATAAACGGAGATCCAAGAGAGGGAAATAAATCGCGCTGCCACAAGAAGTATATATGGGTAAATTTATTGCACACAAAGGATCCACACAACGCGTTTCAAAGCCGTTCCGGCTTTTTCGTCAGGCTGGAACACCTTTGAAACGCGTTGTGTGGATCCTTTGTGTGCAATAAATTTACCCATATATACTTCTTGTGGCAGCGCGATTCATCTCCCTTTCTTGGATCTCCGTTTATTTATACATTTTATTGTGAAACAGCGGTCCACCACAAGTGCAAGTCTTCATTATTTGGAGCAATAAAATAGTCTTTTTTGCAATCTTTTTATGCCATCCCCTTTCTCTTTTTCATATGAGTTACAGTAGATGCAGTTTTGCGCACAATACCTATATGTTATTGGTGCGCATGCGCAGATGCCTGAATGCTCCGGGATCCTTAGCGCAAGTCAGTTACTGACGCGCAGGGACAGGAGACGGCCAGTATGAAGAGAGCCGACGCGTGCGCACTGTACAGCCGCGGGCTAGTAAGGGTATTGGCGCGGTCTCACCTATCAGCAGAAGACAGTGAGTGACATCACACACGCGCACGCGCTGTGCGATTGTTTACAAGCAGAAGCTTGCAATGCCAGTGAATCTCCGTTCCGAACATCAAGGGCACAGGACAGCGATCTATATGCCTCATGTTATGTGAATAGCACTGAACATCTATAGGATATGTGTATATATGTGTATATATATATATATATATATATATATATAAATCACTGTGGTTACTATGACTACATATACACATGTTTTAATGGACCAATGGGAATATTTTGGGGATGTGTCTTCCTAATGATAAAATACTTGCACCTGTATTTGTACCAATCAGAAATGTTTATACCATATATATATATATATATATATATATATATATATGCACTATGTTCACTTGTTATTTATGCTTGACAAAGGCGAATATATAGTCGAAACCGTGCCCTGCTGGTAACAAATAAAAGACAACAGCTTGCTTTACAGTGGAGTCGGCTGCCTCTGTGCTGTGACCAATTGGTGTGTGGATATATATATATACTGGACTGGTTATCCGGACGATCACCTGCACTAACAGCTGGGACCCAGTGCTGTTCTCCCTCTTCTTTGTATGTGTATATATATATATATATATATATATATGGTACCTGTATATAGGTCCCCATAGCCAGAGTCCCTAGGACGTCGGGGTCCTTCTTATCTAGTCCGCCCCTTGTCACCTCTCATCTAAGAATTAGTAGATCTAGCAGTTTATTCAGGATTTATATAAATATAATTGTACAAATGTATATAATTGGTTAATTACCTGTACGGAGCGTAGCAGGACCTGCGGGTCACGTGATCAGGTAAACTCTATTGTTTTTGCTTAATGACCTTTGGAGGTCCCTATGACGTATTACACCCATCATTCCTTGTACCGGTGAGTGACAGATATTCGGACCAATAGAAACTGCCCCTGCCCATATAAGGGAGCGGCGGCCATTGCGCACTCTCTTTTCCTCGTGGGCTGTTGTGAGAGAAGGATCTGCGCTGCTGTCATCTGTGAGTTAGGCCTGAGCCTTGCAGCGACGGCTGATCATTACGAAATTGTGAGTGTATCAATCCCTAAACACTCTGCAGGATTACCGGACCTTATCTATTCCCTAAATCCGGACGGATCTTCGCAAATTACCCTGAATTCAGAGACTTTTAGCAAAAGTCAAGGTCCGCAACAACTGTCAGTCACTGAAGTGTATAGAGACTGTATTTAAGAGACTGTTACTGTTCATTGGATGTACCGCAAGCCTTTAAGTAAAGTTTATCCAAGTTCAAGTTCAGCTACCTTGTGGACCTTCAGTCATTATATGCACCTATCGCTACTGGGAAGGGCGGCAATAGGCCGGAGAATTACCTCAGCATCCTAGCCCTCAGCCTGGCGTCACAAACTATAGGGTTAACCTTAACCCCTGATATACTGAAGCAACACTCTGACTACACTACCCCTACCCCAGAGGCCTACCACAAAGCCTTTTTGGTGTTGCACGAACAGGATTCGGGTGTGTGCCTACTACAGTCGCCACTAGTGAAAGTGTACTCCCCCCCAGAAAACAAACTTTATTCATGTACTGTGGTTTATATTCCAGAGTAAGGGGGTTGCGCACACGGTGCTGTGTGGAGGAAGTGCGCATGTAAAGTAAGTGGGAGGCGAACAGTACAGCGGAGCTACAAGCTGTGAAAGGAAGAACTGAAGTTAGCGAGGGGTCCTCCTCCGCACGTGATCCAGAGACCCCGACCACCGAAGCCCTCGGTGCCGCGGCGGCCATTTTGTTGGAGTCTAGTGCCGGAAACCAACAAAGAGAGAGAGTTCAGCGCGGGAAAAGGCACAGAGTGCGACAGCGGGTTGTAAGTTGTAAGGAGCTTGAACAGTACGGGACTCTGAGACACCAGATTGCCGAATTGAAGTCCTATATAGAGTCACTTCAGCTGCCGATCAACGCACTCAAATTTCAACTAAAGGCTATTGAGTTTCAGGTCACCGCTCTCTAATTTGAAATCTACGCTCTCAAGTTCCAGATTAGAGAACAACTGCATATTTCTTTGGGACCTAGGAATTCAAGATCTATTTAAAGAGCCAGCATACCAAATACAGAGATGTCAGAACCTGCAGCCCCACAGTCCCCATCTAAACAGCAAGGGGGCGATGCTCCAGTGGCCCCACCAATGGGGTCTCCACCCCAAGTCAGAAGGGTGTTGCCGCCTTCACCAACCCTTTCTACCTCACAAGGACGTGCTCTGCCTGTGATTCCAGCAAGACCTCCAGCACAGGCAGAGCAGGACCCAGCAAGTCCACCTTCAGTCTCTTCCTATGTGTTGGGAGCCCCTGTTGCTGCACCTGTCTTCTTGGGGAATCCTGTACTTCCCACCTATAGTGGGGACCCTTTTACATTAAGAGACTTTAAAGAAAAATTCTACAGCCTCTTTTGGATTTTATGCACTTCCCCCCTCATTGACAGATACAGCTGCTTCTGGGACAGCTCCAGGGACCCGCCTTGGAAGAACTTTGCACCTGGCCAGCGGCTGATAAAGCTACAGTGGGACAGATTTTTGAAGGACTTTCTCAAGTGCTTGAATCTCATTCTCCCCCGGAGGTACGCCTCCGACTCTATGAACGGCGCCAGAAGCCAGGTGAGACTCTCCGAGCATATGCAGTGGCTTTGCAGAGTGCATTAGAGGCGGTACAGAAGTTGGACGGCATTACGCCCGATGGACCGTTTTATAGAAGGGGCGTTAAACAAATGGGACAAGGCCCAACTTAGGATGCTGGCCGTGCAAAATCCCGACATGGCTTTCCCAGCTTTTAAGAGACTCGCGGTTAAAGTGATAGAATCAGGACCTCAGACAGAGGAGGCTAGTGTTCCCGCTACAGAATCTCCGGGGCCCTTACCCCAGTCACCTGTCCCTTCTCAATCTGCCCCGCCAACACCTTCTTCTTGTCCTGTGACAGCTGACTTACAAGACATTAAATGGGACATTGAGCAGTTAGCCAAGGCCTTTAAAGAAATGGCGGTATGGCCAAACCCTTTTAGATCTGCAGCCCCGCCACCTAAGAAGCCTGACCCTGCCCTGCTGATCCACCTAATACCCCTCCTGTGAGACCACCTGGAAGTCAGAGACCTGTCTGTAGTTATTGTAACAAGAATGGACACTGGAAGAGCTAATGTTGGGCTTTAAACGGGCGTCCCCTGAGGTCGAGGACCGCACCCCAGGAGTAGAGGTTGAAGGTCCAGAATCAATCAGCGACAAGAAAGGACTGTCTATGTATGTTGCTCCTTGTCCTTATATACAGGTGATAGTTGAAGGTATCCGGTTACAAGCTCTGATAGATACTGGGTCTCGGGTGTCCACTATTCCGCAGGGGGTTTTCTATAAGTATTGGGGCCCAGAAAGGTTGTGTGAACCCCAGGAAGCAGAGTTTAGAGTAATTGCAGGGAACGGGAAACCAGTACCCAGGCATGGCTACTGGGAGCCCACATTGCAAGTGGGAAAGCATGTCCTAGAAAGGCAGGGTGTGGCTGTCACCAATGTTAGGGATAAGGGAGCAGCTGATTTAATCTTGGGTATGAATATTATGAGGCACTGTTTGATGATATTGTCTGTGCACTGCATGCATCTCTCCCTCAACCGTCACCCCCAGGCCGGCGAGCTGCCCAGCACCACCTCAAAATCCTCCAAGCAGAACAGAAGTTCCTGAATCATCAAGGAGAAATCTGTCGAGTAAGTATTCAAGATATACGTGCCGTTAGTCTACAGCCAGACGGAGACAGTTATTTGGTGTCCAGCCCGACCGCGGGGTGAAAAATCAAGATTATCAAGCGCTCTTGGAACCCATCCTACTGGAAGATTGTCCCTTGGTGCGAGCCACTAGAAGCCTGGTAACCGTACATAATGGGAAGGTTCCAGTGAGACTTATTTACCTCTCTCAAGTTGCGGTCCAACTACCCAAGTATACCACGGTGGCTACCCTGCACCATTTAGACGTCAGAGATGTGGTCTCGAAGTCACTAGTGGTTCAACGAGGACCTGACCAGAATCTTGCGGAACCTTGGTGGAGCCAACTAAAAATAGGAGGCAAAGATACCCGCAAGGAACAGGTGGAAGGAGTCATCCAGTTCCCCACAGACTTTGGCACGACCACCATGATCAAACATAGGATTCTCACCGGAGACAATCCACCCATTAAGAAGAGGCATCGCCCTGGGGCTCCTGGAATGTATCAGACCATAAAGAAAATGCTCGTAGAGATGAAAGAGGCCGATGTCATCCAAGAAAGCCAGAGTCCCTGGGCTGCACCTTTGGTCCTGGTGAAGAAAAAAGATGGGACTATCCGTTTCTGCGTGGACTACCGGAAGTTGAATGGCATAACTCATAAGGATGCCTATCCTCGTATTGAAGAATCCTTGACTACGTTGGGGTCTGCCGCCAACTTTTCCACACTGGATCTGACGACTCGGAGGTGGTGTTGCGGCAGTCTCAAAGGACTACCCAGGGCAAACTACCCATAAGGTACCAGGACTCACATTTAGTACCTGCACACATAGTACCTTTGATAACCCACTTCAATGCTCTGCCTATAACTTTCCAGTACTCTAGATTACTGACTTAAATGTACTACTTCAAGTTTCTCTAGTACATACACCAAAATAAAAATCTCACTTAAGAAAACACTTTAGGGATTGTAGCATATTGAAATTCCTGCCACTGTTAGGTACACTCGTACTTCTTCTCCTTCTATGCGTGTGTGAGATGCTCTGCCTGGCCAGTAGGTGCTCTTGCGAATATAGAA
Organism: Hyla sarda; assembly: GCF_029499605.1. Classification (NCBI taxonomy): domain Eukaryota; kingdom Metazoa; phylum Chordata; class Amphibia; order Anura; family Hylidae; genus Hyla; species Hyla sarda. The sequence continues at coordinate 45,541 of NW_026608691.1, forward strand.
TTAAACACATAATTCTTAAAGTAACCTAGGTAGGTTATGTGAAGTGCTCTAGGGGTAAGTAGCGTGTAGCCGATAGACCCTAGCAGCCAACCTTACTGTGACCTAGTTTCCGGCTAGCCAGTATAACTTTCATGTGCTAACAGGTAACTCATTGTTGGTGAATAAAATGTGTGAGATAATAAAAATGTCTAGTCAGCTTGACTCTAAAAGTATATAGAGCTGTACTAATGTCTAGTTAGCCTCATAAAGATGTGTAGAGAGCTAATAAAAATGTATTAGGAGCTAGTAATTAGATGTCAGATAGCTGCCTAATTGTATAGTAAGTTTAATGGAATGTCTAAGAAGCTAGAAACAATGGGTTAGATAGCTTCATTAATGTCTAGGTAGTATTAATGTCTAGATAGCATTAATGTCTAGATAGTACCAATGTCTAGATAGATTTCTATTGTCTAGTCCAGATACTAGTGAGAGTATCAAAAAAAGTAAATGTGTTCAATGTTTACTTAGGATGTATAGCAAATGTATAAGCATCATCCTGGTCTAGTCCTAGTCCCTCTGCCTTAGGGGACAAGCATCGAGGTCGACTTATCTTAAGTAAGGGGGTTTGTGGTGTCCCGGTACCGCATCCTATACAGTACCTGTATATAGGTCCTGTGGCAGTGTGGCAAGGAAAGGGTGTATTTCCTTGGCTCACCCTGCAGAAGCTCTCACCTGCTTCTTAAGTAATGAGGCAGGAGGGAAGGGAGGTGTATATGAGATGGAGACTCAGAATAATCTGGGCTCTTCCTAGGAGACAGCATGTGGGCTGTAGGGAAGAGACAGAGCCTGCTGAGGAGTACACAGCCCGAGCTATGAGGGGCTCAAAGAGAGTGACATGAATTGTGAGTAGAAGGTTGCAGGGGACATATGTTTAACCGACTGAGGGAAGCTTAGCGGTTGTTAGTCAGGACAAGCTGATCTGTTTAGTCAGTGACCAGACGGTCTAGGATTTTGTTTTGTTCCTGCTTTTTGTTTATTTCTTTCCCTGCAACCTGTCTAATAAAACTGGCAAGGTGCCAGATTTGCATTATAAGCGTTTGTTTGCTGGTTTATTGAGAAGAAACACATCCTGTGGCGTGGTCCAGGATGATCCCAGAGCTAATCCCCAAGACGGATCATCACATTTTGGTGGAGGATGCGGGCACGCCATTGCTAAGGACAACCCATTGCCAAGGGCAACCAACAAGCGAGTTGGAGAGGAGCTGTTGCTAGGAGCAACCCCCTGCAAGATTGCAAGTCGGAGGAGCCCAGCAGAGGAGTTCAAGCACAGTTTGATGTCTGTGGAGGAGCGTTGCTAGGGGCAACAGACCGAGAATTTTTTTCAAGAAAATGGGACAACCTCGAAAGGCCGTTGCTGGGAGCAACCGACGTGGGCCACAACCGGTGGTCGCCAAGACGAAGCCGAGGTCCCGTGAGTTGTTGGTGGGTGGAATCCCACTGTGGGTGGACTTGGATTGTTGCCAGACTGTATCTCGGATTATGCCAGAAATAATTCCCTTTGTGAAGTCCCGCCCGGAGCCCGGTAAGACTGTTCTAATTACCTTTGATACATGTTTTGGGGCAGTAAGTCATATGATGGAGGTATGTGCGGAACTTACAGTGGAAATTGTACTGGGCAGAGACTTTCCGTATTTCTGGCGGCTGTGGGATGAGGAGAGTGCACCTGAGAGATCGCACCCAAAGGTTCTGGAAGGAGTGAGGACTGGGGGGTCTCTACTGGACTGTGTGAATGGGGCTGTATATTGGGAACCCTACTGGACTGTGTGAATGGGGCTGTATATTGGGAACCCTACCGGACTGTGTGAATGGGGCTGTATATTGGGAACCCTACCGGACTGTGTGAATGGGGCTGTATATTGGGATCCCATGCCGGCTGATAATGGTTTTCTTATGTTAATGTGTTCTGATGTAAAGAGTTCTATTCCCACCTCTCGCAGGACAGAAGAAAAGCTGTGTGAGCTGGAAATAGAAGGTAAAAAAATGACGGTTCTGTTAGATCCAAAATGTGTAATAAGTAAAGACCAGCGGCATAAAGCCGGACCCCGCTATAGTGTATATACAAGCCGGACCCCGCTATAGTGACTATACAAGCCGGACCCCGCTATAGTGTCTATACAGGCCGGACCCCGCTATAGTGTCTATACAAGCCGGACCCCGCTATAGTGACTATACAAGCCGGACCCCGCTATAGTGTCTATACAAGCCGGACCCCGCTATAGTGTCTATACAAGCCGGACCCCGCTATAGTGTCTATACAAGCCGGACCCTGCTCTAGTGTCTATACAGGCCGGACCCCGCTATAGTGTCTATACAGGCCGGACCCCGCTATAGTGTCTATACAAGCCGGACCCCACTATAGTGTCTATACAAGCCGGACCCCGCTATAGTGTCTATACAAGCCGGACCCCGCTATAGTGTCTATACAAGCCGGACCCCGCTATAGTGTCTATACAGGCCGGACCCCGCTATAATGTCTATACAAGCCGGACCCCGCTATAGTGTCTATACAAGCCGGACCCCGCTATAGTGTCTATACAAGCCGGACCCCGCTATAGTGTCTATACAGGCCGGACCCCGCTATAGTGTCTATACAAGCCGGACCCCGCTATAGTGTCTATGCAAGCCGGACCCCGCTATAGTGTCTATACAAGCCGGACCCCGCTATAGTGTCTATACAAGCCAGACCCCGCTATAGTGTCTATACAGGCCGGACCCCGCTATAGTGTCTATACAAGCCTGACCCCGCTATAGTGTCTATACAGGCCGGACCCCGCTATAGTGTCTATACAAGCCGGGCCCCACTATAATGTCTATACAAGCCGGACCTCGCTATAGTGTCTATACAGGCCGGACCCCGCTATAGTGTCTATACAAGCCGGACCCCACTATAATGTCTATACAAGCCGGACCCCGCTATAGTGTCTATACAAGCCGGACCCCGCTATAGTGTCTATACAAGCCGGACCCCGCTATAGTGTCTATACAAGCAGGACCCCGCTATAGTGTCTATACAGGCCGGACCCTGCTGTAGTGTCTATACAGGCCGGACCCCGCTATAGTGTCTATACAAGCCGGACCCCGCTATAGTGTCTATACAGGCCGGACCCTGCTATAGTGTCTATACAGGCCGGACCCTGCTGTAGTGTCTATACAGGCCGGACCCCGCTATGGTGTCTATACAAGCCGGACCCCGCTATAGTGTCTATACAAGCAGGACCCCGCTATAGTGTCTATACAGGCCGGACCCCGCTATAGTGTCTATACAAGCCGGACCCCGCTATAGTGTCTATACAAGCCGGACCCCGCTATAGTGTCTATACAGGCCGGACCCCGCTATAGTGTCTATACAGGCCGGACCCCGCTATAGGGTCTATACAAGCCGGACCCTGCTATAGTGTCTATACAGGCCGGACCCCGCTATAGTGTCTATACAAGCCGGACCCCGCTATAGTGTCTATACAGGCCGGACCCCGCTATAGGGTCTATACAAGCCGGACCCCGCTATAGTGTCTATACAAGCCGGACCCCGCTATAGTGTCTATACAGGCCGGACCCCGCTATAGTGTCTATACAGGCCGGACCCCGCTATAGTGTCTATACAGGCCGGACCCCTATATAGTGTCTATACAGGCCGGACCCCGCTATAGTGTCTATACAAGCCGGACCCCGCTATAGTGTCTATACAAGCCGGACCCCGCTATAGTGTCTATACAGGCCGGACCCCGCTATAGTGTCTATACAAGCAGGACCCCGCTATAGTGTCTATACAAGCCGGACCCCGCTATAGTGTCTATACAGGCCGGACCCCGCTATAGTGTCTATACAAGCCGGACCCCGCTATAGTGTCTATACAAGCCGGACCCCGCTATAGTGTCTATACAGGCCGGACCCCGCTATAGTGTCTATACAAGCCGGACCCCGCTATAGTGTCTATACAAGCCGGACCCCGCTATAGTGTCTATACAGGCCGGACCCTGCTATAATGTCTATACAGGCCGGACCCCGCTATAGTGTCTATACAAGCCGGACCCCGCTATAGTGTCTATACAGGCCGGACCCCTCTATAGTGTCTATACAGGCCGGACCCCGCTATAGTGTCTATACAGGCCGGACCCCGCTATAGTGTCTATACAGGCCGGACCCCTCTATAGTGTCTATACAGGCCGGACCCCGCTATAGTGTCTATACAGGCCGGACCCCGCTATAGTGTCTATACAGGCCGGACCCCGCTATGGTGTCTATACAAGCCGGACCCCGCTATAGTGTCTATACAGGCCGGACCCCGCTATAATGTCTATACAGGCCGGACCCCGCTATAGTGTCTATACAAGCCGGACCCCGCTATAGTGTCTATACAGGCCGGACCCTGCTATAGTGTCTATACAGGCCGGACCCCGCTATAGGGTCTATACAAGCCGGACCCCGCTATAATGTCTATACAGGCCGGACCCCGCTATAGTGTCTATACAAGCCGGACCCTGCTATAGTGTCTATACAGGCCGGACCCCGCTATAGTGTCTATACAGGCCGGACCCCGCTATAGTGTCTATACAGGCCGGACCCCGCTATAGGGTCTATACAAGCCGGACCCTGCTATAATGTCTATACAAGCTGGACCCCGCTATAGTGTCTATACAAGCCGGACCCTGCTATGGTGTCTATACAGGCCGGACCCCGCTATAGTGTCTATACAAGCCGGACCCCGCTATAGTGTCTATACAGGCCGGACCCCGCTATAATGTCTATACAAGCCGGACCCCGCTATAATGTCTATACAAGCCGGACCCTGCTATGGTGTCTATACAAGCCGGACCCCGCTATAGTGTCTATACAAGCCGGACCCCGCTATAGTGTCTATACAGGCCGGACCCCGCTATAGTGTCTATACATGCCGGACCCCGCTATAGTGTCTATACAGGCCGGACCCCGCTATAGTGTCTATACAAGCCGGACCCCGCTATAATGTCTATACAGGCCGGACCCCGCTATAGTGTCTATACAGGCCGGACCCCGCTATAGTGTCTATACAAGCCGGACCCCGCTATAATGTCTATACAGGCCGGACCCCGCTATAGTGTCTATACAGGCCGGACCCCGCTATAGGGTCTATACAAGCCGGACCCTGCTATAGTGTCTATACAAGCCGGATTCCGCTATAGTGTCTATACAAGCCGGACCCTGCTATAATGTCTATACAAGCCGGACCCCGCTATAATGTCTATACAAGCCGGACCCCGCTATAGTGTCTATACAGGCCGGACCCCGCTATGGTGTCTATACAAGCTGGACCCCGCTATAATGTCTATACAAGCCGGACCCTGCTATAGTGTCTATACAAGCCGGACCCCGCTATAATGTCTATACAAGCCGGACCCTGCTATAGTGTCTATACAGGCCGGACCCCGCTATAATGTCTATACAGGCCGGACCCCGCCATAGTGTCTATACAAGCCGGACCCCGCTATAGTGTCTATACAAGCCGGACCCCGCTATAGTGTCTATACAGGCCGGACCCCGCTATAGTGTCTATACAAGCCGGACCCTGCTATAGTGTCTATACAAGCCGGACCCCGCTATAGTGTCTATACAGGCCGGACCCCGCTATAGTGTCTATACAGGCCGGACCCCGCTATAGTGTCTATACAAGCCGGACCCTGCTATAGTGTCTATACAAGCCGGACCCCGCTATAGTGTCTATACAGGCCGGACCCCGCTATAATGTCTATACAAGCCGGACCCTGCTATAGTGTCTATACAAGCCGGACCCCGCTATAGTGTCTATACAAGCCGGACCCCGCTATAATGTCTATACAGGCCGGACCCCGCTATAGTCTATATATAAACCTGTATTTGGGGTTATAAAACTGTTTATGGCCCTCATTTACTTAGAAAATCGGGTTGTAAGTCTATCTTGCTTTCTTACCCGACTGCTTTTTTCCCTGGTATTTATTATTATGTCGCATCTTGTTTGTTGCTCGTGGGTTTTGTAGGTTTTGGTTTCCAACTCCTCTGAGTTGTCGGGAAAAAATCCCCAACAATTCAACAAATTCGGGTTGGAAACCTTTATAAATACGTGGGAAAGCTCAGAAATGTCGGGTTACGCCCCTTTTTCAGGTTTGGGAGAATCCGCATCGGGTCCGTCGAGAAAAAATGTTGCATCGTGTCGCAGACAAAGATGCGCCAAAAAAACCTGACAAAAGGAGTCGGGTTTAGAATAGTAAATGAGGGCCAATGTGTGTATTTCTTCTCCCTATGGTACCATCAGTCACAAGGTATATATAGAGCCCACCTTACAGTATGAAGTAGTGCTGGGGAAGGATTTTCCGTTTTTTCAGCAGTTGTGGGAAGATAGTCAGGTGACTAGAGCAGGAACACCTGATAGGCTCACAACACTTGGTTTACATCACATAGCAGGGGACAGTAACTCTGCAGAGGATGAGGACGGGGAGTGTCAGCAGACCCTAGGTATATGTCAGGTGGGAGTGTCAGCAGACCCTAGGTATATGTCAGGTGGGAGTGTCAGCAGACCCTAGGTATATGTCAGGTGGGAGTGTCGGCAGACCCTAGGTATATGTCAGGTGGGAGTGTCGGCAGACCCTAGGTATATGTCAGGTGGGAGTGTCGGCAGACCCTAGGTATATGTCAGGTGGGAGTGTCAGCAGACCCTAGGTATATGTCAGGTGGGAGTGTCGGCAGACCCTAGGTATATGTCAGGGTGGGAGTGTCGGCAGACCCTAGGTATATGTCAGGTGGGAGTGTCGGCAGACCCTAGGTATATGTCGGGTGGGAGTGTCGGCAGACCCTAGGTATATGTCGGGTGGGAGTGTCGGCAGACCCTAGGTATATGTCGGGTGGGAGTGTCGGCAGACCCTAGGTATATGTCGGGTGGGAGTGTCGGCAGACCCTAGGTATATGTCAGGTGGGAGTGTCGGCAGACCCTAGGTATATGTCAGGTGGGAGTGTCGGCAGACCCTAGGTATATGTCAGGTGGGAGTGTCGGCAGACCCTAGGTATTTGTCAGGTGGGAGTGTCGGCAGACCCTAGGTATATGTCAGGTGGGAGTGTCGGCAGACCCTAGGTATATGTCGGGTGGGAGTGTCGGCAGACCCTAGGTATATGCCGGGTGGGAGTGTCGGCAGACCCTAGGTATATGCCGGGTGGGAGTGTCGGCAGACCCTAGGTATATGCCGGGTGGGAGTGTCGGCAGACCCTAGGTATATGCCGGGTGGGAGTGTCGGCAGACCCTAGGTATATGTCGGGTGGGAGTGTCGGCAGACCCTAGGTATATGTCGGGTGGGAGTGTCGGCAGACCCTAGGTATATGTCGGGTGGGAGTGTCGGCAGACCCTAGGTATATGTCGGGTGGGAGTGTCGGCAGACCCTAGGTATATGTCGGATGGGAGTGTCGGCAGACCCTAGGTATATGTCGGGTGGGAGTGTCGGCAGACCCTAGGTATATGTCAGGTGGGAGTGTCGGCAGACCTTAGGTATATGTCAGGTGGGAGTGTCGGCAGACCCTAGGTATATGTCAGGTGGGAGTGTCGGCAGACCCTAGGTATATGTCAGGTGGGAGTGTCGGCAGACCCTAGGTATATGTCAGGTGGGAGTGTCGGCAGACCCTAGGTATATGTCAGGTGGGAGTGTCGGCAGACCCTAGGTATATGTCCGGTGGGAGTGTCGGCAGACCCTAGGTATATGTCCGGTGGGAGTGTCGGCAGACCCTAGGTATATGTCAGGTGGGAGTGTCGGCAGACCCTAGGTATATGTCAGGTGGGAGTGTCGGCAGACCCTAGGTATATGTCAGGTGGGAGTGTCGGCAGACCCTAGGTATATGTCAGGTGGGAGTGTCGGCAGACCCTAGGTATATGTCAGGTGGGAGTGTCGGCAGACCCTAGGTATATGTCAGGTGGGAGTGTCGGCAGACCCTAGGTATATGTCAGGTGGGAGTGTCCGCAGACCCTAGGTATATGTCAGGGGGGAGTGTCGGCAGACCCTAGGTATATGTCGGGTGGGAGTGTCGGCAGACCCTAGGTATATGTCGGGTGGGAGTGTCGGCAGACCCTAGGTATATGTCGGGTGGGAGTGTCGGCAGACCCTAGGTATATGTCGGGTGGGAGTGTCGGCAGACCCTAGGTATATGTCGGGTGGGAGTGTCGGCAGACCCTAGGTATATGTCGGGTGGGAGTGTCGGCAGACCCTAGGTATATGTCGGGTGGGGGTGTCGGCAGACCCTAGGTATATGTCGGGTGGGAGTGTCGGCAGACCCTAGGTATATGTCGGGTGGGAGTGTCGGCAGACCCTAGGTATATGTCGGGTGGAGTGTCGGCAGACCCTAGGTATATGTCGGGTGGGAGTGTCGGCAGACCCTAGGTATATGCCGGGTGGGAGTGTCGGCAGACCCTAGGTATATGCCGGGTGGGAGTGTCGGCAGACCCTAGGTATATGCCGGGTGGGAGTGTCGGCAGACCCTAGGTATATGTCGGGTGGGAGTGTCGGCAGACCCTAGGTATATGCCGGGTGGGAGTGTCGGCAGACCCTAGGTATATGCCGGGTGGGAGTGTCGGCAGACCCTAGGTATATGTCGGGTGGGAGTGTCGGCAGACCCTAGGTATATGTCGGGTGGGAGTGTCGGCAGACCCTAGGTATATGTCGGGTGGGAGTGTCGGCAGACCCTAGGTATATGTCGGGTGGGAGTGTCGGCAGACCCTAGGTATATGTCGGGTGGGAGTGTCGGCAGACCCTAGGTATATGTCGGGTGGGAGTGTCGGCAGACCCTAGGTATATGTCGGGTGGGAGTGTCGGCAGACCTTAGGTATATGTCAGGTGGGAGTGTCGGCAGACCCTAGGTATATGTCAGGTGGGAGTGTCGGCAGACCCTAGGTATATGTCAGGTGGGAGTGTCGGCAGACCCTAGGTATATGTCAGGTGGGAGTGTCGGCAGACCCTAGGTATATGTCCGGTGGGAGTGTCGGCAGACCCTAGGTATATGTCGGGTGGGAGTGTCGGCAGACCCTAGGTATATGTCGGGTGGGAGTGTCGGCAGACCCTAGGTATATGTCGGGTGGGAGTGTCGGCAGACCCTAGGTATATGTCGGGTGGGAGTGTCGGCAGACCCTAGGTATATGTCAGGTGGGAGTGTCGGCAGACCCTAGGTATATGTCAGGTGGGAGTGTCGGCAGACCCTAGGTATATGTCAGGTGGGAGTGTCGGCAGACCTTAGGTATATGTCAGGTGGGAGTGTCGGCAGACCTTAGGTATATGTCAGGTGGGAGTGTCGGCAGACCCTAGGTATATGTCAGGTGGGAGTGTCGGCAGACCCTAGGTATATGTCAGGTGGGAGTGTCGGCAGACCCTAGGTATATGTCCGGTGGGAGTGTCGGCAGACCCTAGGTATATGTCCGGTGGGAGTGTCGGCAGACCCTAGGTATATGTCAGGTGGGAGTGTCGGCAGACCCTAGGTATATGTCAGGTGGGAGTGTCGGCAGACCCTAGGTATATGTCAGGTGGGAGTGTCGGCAGACCCTAGGTATATGTCAGGTGGGAGTGTCGGCAGACCCTAGGTATATGTCAGGTGGGAGTGTCGGCAGACCCTAGGTATATGTCAGGTGGGAGTGTCGGCAGACCCTAGTTATATGTCGGGTGGGAGTGTCGGCAGACCCTAGTTATATGTCGGGTGGGAGTGTCGGCAGACCCTAGGTATATGTCGGGTGGGAGTGTCGGCAGACCCTAGGTATATGTCGGGTGGGAGTGTCGGCAGACCCTAGGTATATGTCGGGTGGGAGTGTCGGCAGACCCTAGGTATATGTCGGGTGGGAGTGTCGGCAGACCCTAGGTATATGCCGGGTGGGAGTGTCGGCAGACCCTAGGTATATGTCGGGTGGGAGTGTCGGCAGACCCTAGGTATATGTCGGGTGGGAGTGTCGGCAGACCCTAGGTATATGTCGGGTGGGAGTGTCGGCAGACCCTAGGTATATGCCGGGTGGGAGTGTCGGCAGACCCTAGGTATATGCCGGGTGGGAGTGTCGGCAGACCCTAGGTATATGTCGGGTGGGAGTGTCGGCAGACCCTAGGTATGTGTCGGGTGGGAGTGTCGGCAGACCCTAGGTATGTGTCGGGTGGGAGTGTCGGCAGACCCTAGGTATGTGTCGGGTGGGAGTGTCGGCAGACCCTAGGTATGTGTCGGGTGGGAGTGTCGGCAGGCCCTAGGTATGTGTCTGGTGGGAGTGTCGGCAGGCCCTAGGTATGTGTCAGGTGGGAGTGTCGGCAGGCCCTAGGTATATGTCAGGTGGGAGTGTCGGCAGGCCCTAGGTATATGTCAGGTGGGAGTGTCGGCAGACCCTAGGTATATGTCAGGTGGGAGTGTCGGCAGACCCTAGGTATATGTCAGGTGGGAGTGTCGGCAGACCCTAGGTATATGTCAGGTGGGAGTGTCAGCAGACCCTAGGTATATGTCAGGTGGGAGTCTGCCAGACCACTAGGGGAGCTGAAGAACAGTCCACGAGTCAAGTTAAAGAGGTGACTGGAATAGAAGCTACGGAGATGGCTGTGGAAAAACCAAAACTCCGGAAGAGAGTACTGGTGGAGCTGGGGGCTGCACTTACGGTCACAGACAGAGTCCTAAGTGAAGGAGACTGTGACAAGACAAAAGAAAAGTCTGCCAAGAAGCCGAGAGACAGTTCAGAGGAACTGATCAGGAATCTCCCTGACTCGCTGGTGCCAAGAGCCATTGAAGTTGTTGCTAAGGGCAACAAACTTACCGCCAAGGGATTGCCGGTCTGACGGGAGTGTTTAGCGAGAGTCTCCAGAGTTGCCAACGTGGTGGGAGAGGAAGAGTGCCAGGTGTCGGTGGTATCTGTTGTGGATAATAATAATGAGGCACAAGTGGCCGCAACCCCGAAAAAGGGGGAGACTTCATCTAGAGATGGAGAAGAGCTGGGTCGAGTGTCTGACAGAGGACCAGAGGATGTCTCAAGGTCTAACAGCGAGAGTGAGGAGACCGCTGTCAGTAAAAGGTCTCGGAAAAGATGAGCTGGCCTTGGGAAAAAACTGGAGCAGATCCAGAATCTGGAAGAATCCCTGCAGATGGTTTCTGTGAAGTTGTTGGAGAAAGAAAAAGAGGTAAATCGCTTGACAGAGGAGAAGGACCAATCACTTGCTGACTTTAAGAAAGAGCAAGAAGTGAGACTTCAGCTGGAGAAAGTCATGGAGCATCACAGAAGTGAGTTTGTGGCTCTGCAGGATGAACTGTCCCGCTCCCAGGGTCTTGTGACCAGCAAGGAGATTGAAGTGCAGAGTCTGGCCAAGCGGATGTCATTCCAGGAAGAAGAAGTGAGGCTTCTACATGGTGCATATCAGGCTCTGCGGGGTGATCACAAGGCTAGCCTGGTAGCCATGGAAAAAATAGAAAAAGAGAAGAATGAGATGAAGATGGAAGCTGAGGCTCTTGCCAGCAATCTGGGGAGTGTCTCTAAAGCTAAGAGACAACTTGAGGAGGAAGTCAAGGTGAAGAATGCCCTTGCACATGCTCTTCAATCTGCTCGTCATCACAATGATTTGCTCCGTGAGCAGTATGAGGAGGCCCTGGAACAAGTTGAGACTCTGAAACATGAAAACAAGAACTTGCAACAGGAGATCTCAGATCTATCTCAACAGATCGGTGAGAGTGGAAAATCTATCAATGAGTTAGAGAAGTCCAAGAAACAGTTGCTGGACAGTGAGAAGATGATCTCCGCACAACTCAAGAGTGAGCAGCTGAGATATATAAAGCTGGAAGATGACATGAAGATCTTAAAAGAACCTGGAAGCGCAGAACGAAAAGCGCAGAAGGTCCCATGTAGCTGCTTTGGTTTTGCTGGGAGCGCAACTCTACGAGCAGGTGGCGGTGCTGGCGGACAATGAACAGGTGAGGAAACAATTGGTGTCTTCGGAAGATACTGTCAGGGACTTGACAGAGTTACTTGACAGTGAGAGGATGAAGTCCGCTAAACTCCAGTGTAAGCTGCGAAAATGTGAGAAAAAGGAAGAGGACCGGGAAGTCCTAAAAGAGAGCAGAGACCAAGATATGGTGGAATTGGCTCAAGAAAGGCTTCTGGGGCAGAAATTACGGGATACAGTTATGCTTTCTCTGATTGCGAAAAAGTCCTCTAAAGCTAAGATTGACGTGAAGCC
>NW_026608692.1:0-12500 GCF_029499605.1 Hyla sarda
GAGGAGTAGACTGTAGTGTCCTGTCTATTATTATTATTATTATTATACAGGAGGAGTAGACTGTAGTGTCCTGTCTATTATTATTATTATTATACAGGAGGAGTAGACTGTAGTGTCCTGTCTATTATTATTATTATTATTATACAGGAGGAGTAGACTGTAGTGTCCTGTCTATTATTATTATTATTATTATTATACAGGAGGAGTAGACTGTAGTGTCTTGTCTATTATTATTATTATTATTATTATTATACAGGAGGAGTAGACTGTAGTGTCCTGTCTATTATTATTATTATACAGGAGGAGTAGACTGTAGTGTCCTGTCTATTATTATTATTATTATTATTATTATTATACAGGAGGAGTAGACTGTAGTGTCCTGTCTATTATTATTATTATTATTATTATACAGGAGGAGTAGACTGTAGTGTCCTGTCTATTATTATTATTATTATTATTATTATACAGGAGGAGTAGACTGTAGTGTCCTGTCTATTATTATTATTATTATTATACAGGAGGAGTAGACTGCAGTGTCCTGTCTATTATTATTATTATACAGGAGGAGTAGACTGTAGTGTCCTGTCTATTATTATTATTATTATTATACAGGAGGAGTAGACTGTAGTGTCCTGTCTATTATTATTATTATTATTATTATACAGGAGATGTAGACTGTAGTGTCCTGTCTATTATTATTATTATTATACAGGAGGAGTAGACAGTAGTGTCCTGTCTATTATTATTATTATTATTATTATTATACAGGAGGAGTAGACTGTAGTGTCCTGTCTATTATTATTATTATTATTATTATACAGGAGGAGTAGACTGTAGTGTCCTGTCTATTATTATTATTATTATTATACAGGAGGAGTAGACTGTAGTGTCCTGTCTATTATTATTATTATTATACAGGAGGAGTAGACTGTAGTGTCCTGTCTATTATTATTATTATTATACAGGAGGAGTAGACTGTAGTGTCCTGTCTATTATTATTATTATTATTATTATTATTATTATTATTATTATACAGGAGGAGTAGACTGTAGTGTCCGGTCTATTATTATTATTATTATTATTATACAGGAGGAGTAGACTGTAGTGTCCTGTCTATTATTATTATACAGGAGGAGTAGACTGTAGTGTCCTGTCTATTATTATTATTATACAGGAGGAGTAGACTGTAGTGTCCTGTCTATTATTATTATTATTATACAGGAGGAGTAGACTGTAGTGTCCTGTCTATTATTATTATACAGGAGGAGTAGACTGTAGTGTCCTGTCTATTATTATTATTATTATTATTATTATTATACAGGAGGAGTAGACTGTAGTGTCCGGTCTATTATTATTATTATTATTATTATACAGGAGGAGTAGACTGTAGTGTCCTGTCTATTATTATTATACAGGAGGAGTAGACTGTAGTGTCCTGTCTATTATTATTATTATACAGGAGGAGTAGACTGTAGTGTCCTGTCTATTATTATTATTATACAGGAGGAGTAGACTGTAGTGTCCTGTCTATTATTATTATTATTATACAGGAGGAGTAGACTGTAGTGTCCTGTCTATTATTATTATTATTATTATTATTATACAGGAGGAGTAGACTGTAGTGTCCTGTCTATTATTATTATTATTATTATACAGGAGGAGTAGACTGTAGTGTCCTGTCTATTATTATTATTATACAGGAGGAGTAGACTGTAGTGTCCGGTCTATTATTATTATTATTATTATACAGGAGGAGTAGACTGTAGTGTCCTGTCTATTATTATTATTATTATACAGGAGGAGTAGACTGTAGTGTCCTGTCTATTATTATTATTATTATTATTATTATTATACAGGAGGAGTAGACTGTAGTGTCCTGTCTATTATTATTATTATACAGGAGGAGTAGACTGTAGTGTCCTGTCTATTATTATTATTATTATTATTATTATTATACAGGAGGAGTAGACTGTAGTGTCCTGTCTATTATTATTATTATTATACAAGAGGAGTAGACTGTAGTGTCCTGTCTATTATTATTATTATTATTATTATTATTATACAGGAGGAGTAGACTGTAGTGTCTTGTCTATTATTATTATTATTATTATTATACAGGAGGAGTAGACTGTAGTGTCCTGTCTATTATTATTATTATACAGGAGGAGTAGACTGTAGTGTCCTGTCTATTATTATTATTATTATTATTATTATTATACAGGAGGAGTAGACTGTAGTGTCCTGTCTATTATTATTATTATTATTATTATTATTATTATTATTATACAGGAGGAGTAGACTGTAGTGTCCTGTCTATTATTATTATTATTATACAGGAGGAGTAGACTGTAGTGTCCTGTCTATTATTATTATTATTATTATTATTATACAGGAGGAGTAGACTGTAGTGTCCTGTCTATTATTATTATTATTATTATACAGGAGGAGTAGACTGTAGTGTCCTGTCTATTATTATTATTATTATTATACAGGAGGAGTAGACTGTAGTGTCCTGTCTATTATTATTATTATTATTATTATTATTATTATTATTATACAGGAGATGTAGACTGTAGTGTCCTGTCTATTATTATTATTATTATACAGGAGGAGTAGACAGTAGTGTCCTGTCTATTATTATTATTATTATTATTATACAGGAGGAGTAGACTGTAGTGTCCTGTCTATTATTATTATTATTATTATTATTATTATTATTATACAGGAGGAGTAGACTGTAGTGTCCTGTCTATTATTATTATTATTATTATTATACAGGAGGAGTAGACTGTAGTGTCCTGTCTATTATTATTATTATTATTATACAGGAGGAGTAGACTGTAGTGTCCTGTCTATTATTATTATTATTATTATTATTATTATTATACAGGAGGAGTAGACTGTAGTGTCCTGTCTATTATTATTATTATTATTATTATACAGGAGGAGTAGACTGTAGTGTCCTGTCTATTATTATTATTATACAGGAGGAGTAGACTGTAGTGTCCTGTCTATTATTATTATTATTATACAGGAGGAGTAGACTGTAGTGTCCTGTCTATTATTATTATTATTATACAGGAGGAGTAGACTGTAGTGTCCTGTCTATTATTATTATTATTATTATTATTATTATATAGGAGGAGTAGACTGTAGTGTCCTGTCTATTATTATTATTATTATACAGGAGGAGTAGACTGTAGTGTCCTGTCTATTATTATTATTATTATTATTATTATTATACAGGAGGAGTAGACTGTAGTGTCCTGTCTATTATTATTATTATTATACAGGAGGAGTAGACTGTAGTGTCCTGTCTATTATTATTATTATTATTATTATTATTATTATATAGGAGGAGTAGACTGTAGTGTTCTGTCTATTATTATTATTATTATACAGGAGGAGTAGACTGTAGTGTCCTGTCTATTATTATTATTATTATTATTATACAGGAGGAGTAGACTGTAGTGTCCTGTCTATTATTATTATTATTATTATTATACAGGAGGAGTAGACTGTAGTGTCCTGTCTATTATTATTATTATTATTATTATTATACAGGAGGAGTAGACTGTAGTGTCCTGTCTATTATTATTATTATTATTATTATACAGGAGGAGTAGACTGTAGTGTCCTGTCTATTATTATTATACAGGAGGAGTAGACTGTAGTGTCCTGTCTATTATTATTATTATTATTATTATTATTATTATACAGGAGGAGTAGACTGTAGTGTCCTGTCTATTATTATTATTATTATTATTATTATTATTATACAGGAGGAGTAGACTGTAGTGTCCTGTCTATTATTATTATTATTATACAGGAGGAGTAGACTGTAGTGTCCTGTCTATTATTATTATTATTATTATTATTATACAGGAGGAGTAGACTGTAGTGTCCTTTCTATTATTATTATTATACAGGAGGAGTAGACTGTAGTGTCCTGTCTATTATTATTATTATTATTATTATACAGGAGGAGTAGACTGTAGTGTCCTGTCTATTATTATTATTATACAGGAGGAGTAGACTGTAGTGTCCTGTCTATTATTATTATTATTATTATTATACAGGAGGAGTAGACTGTAGTGTCCTGTCTATTATTATTATTATACAGGAGGAGTAGACTGTAGTGTCCTGTCTATTATTATTATTATTATTATTATTATTATACAGGAGGAGTAGACTGTAGTGTCCTGTCTATTATTATTATTATTATACAGGAGGAGTAGACTGTAGTGTCCTGTCTATTATTATTATTATTATACAGGAGGAGTAGACTGTAGTGTCCTGTCTATTATTATTATTATACAGGAGGAGTAGACTGTAGTGTCCTGTCTATTATTATTATTATTATTATTATACAGGAGGAGTAGACTGTAGTGTCCTGTCTATTATTATTATTATTATTATTATACAGGAGGAGTAGACTGTAGTGTCCTGTCTATTATTATTATTATTATTATTATACAGGAGGAGTAGACTGTAGTGTCCTGTCTATTATTATTATACAGGAGGAGTAGACTGTAGTGTCCTGTCTATTATTATTATTATTATTATACAGGAGGAGTAGACTGTAGTGTCCTGTCTATTATTATTATTATTATACAGGAGGAGTAGACTGTAGTGTCCTGTCTATTATTATTATACAGGAGGAGTAGACTGTAGTGTCCTGTCTATTATTATTATTATTATACAGGAGGAGTAGACTGTAGTGTCCTGTCTATTATTATTATTATTATACAGGAGGAGTAGACTGTAGTGTCCTGTCTATTATTATTATTATTATTATTATACAGGAGGAGTAGACTGTAGTGTCCTGTCTATTATTATTATTATACAGGAGGAGTAGACTGTAGTGTCCTGTCTATTATTATTATTATTATACAGGAGGAGTAGACTGTAGTGTCCTGTCTATTATTATTATTATTATTATTATACAGGAGGAGTAGACTGTAGTGTCCTGTCTATTATTATTATTATAATACAGGAGGAGTAGACTGTAGTGTCCTGTCTATTATTATTATTATTATTATTATTATACAGGAGGAGTAGACTGTAGTGTCCTGTCTATTATTATTATTATTATTATTATACAGGAGGAGTAGACTGTAGTGTCCTGTCTATTATTATTATTATTATTATTATTATACAGGAGGAGTAGACTGTAGTGTCCTGTCTATTATTATTATTATACAGGAGGAGTAGACTGTAGTGTCCTGTCTATTATTATTATTATTATTATTATACAGGAGGAGTAGACTGTAGTGTCCTGTCTATTATTATTATTATTATTATACAGGAGGAGTAGACTGTAGTGTCCTGTCTATTATTATTATTATTATTATACAGGAGGAGTAGACTGTAGTATCCTGTCTATTATTATTATTATTATTATTATTATACAGGAGGAGTAGACTGTAGTGTCCTGTCTATTATTATTATTATTATTATTATACAGGAGGAGTAGACTGTAGTGTCCTGTCTATTATTATTATTATTATTATTATTATTATTATACAGGAGATGTAGACTGTAGTGTCCTGTCTATTATTATTATTATTATACAGGAGGAGTAGACTGTAGTGTCCTGTCTATTATTATTATTATTATTATACAGGAGGAGTAGACTGTAGTGTCCTGTCTATTATTATTATTATTATACAGGAGGAGTAGACTGTAGTGTCCTGTCTATTATTATTATTATTATTATTATTATTATTATTATTATACAGGAGGAGTAGACTGTAGTGTCCTGTCTATTATTATTATTATTATTATTATTATTATACAGGAGGAGTAGACTGTAGTGTCCTGTCTATTATTATTATTATTATACAGGAGGAGTAGACTGTAGTGTCCTGTCTATTATTATTATTATTATTATTATTATACAGGAGGAGTAGACTGTAGTGTCCTGTCTATTATTATTATTATTATTATTATTATTATACAGGAGGAGTAGACTGTAGTGTCCTGTCTATTATTATTATTATACAGGTGGCGTAGACTGTAGTGTCCTGTCTATTATTATTATTATTATTATTATTATACAGGAGGAGTAGACTGTAGTGTCCTGTCTATTATTATTATTATACAGGAGGAGTAGACTGTAGTGTCCTGTCTATTATTATTATTATTATTATTATACAGGAGGTGTAGACTGTAGTGTCCTGTCTATTATTATTATTATTATACAGGAGGAGTAGACTGTAGTGTCCTGTCTATTATTATTATTATACAGGAGGAGTAGACTGTAGTGTCCTGTCTATTATTATTATTATTATTATACAGGAGGAGTAGACTGTAGTGTCCTGTCTATTATTATTATTATACAGGAGGAGTAGACTGTAGTGTCCTGTCTATTATTATTATTATACAGGAGGAGTAGACTGTAGTGTCCTGTCTATTATTATTATACAGGAGGAGTAGACTGTAGTGTCCTGTCTATTATTATTATTATTATTATTATTATTATTCAGGAGGAGTAGACTGTAGTGTCCTGTCTATTATTATTATTATTATACAGGAGGAGTAGACTGTAGTGTCCTGTCTATTATTATTATTATTATACAGGAGGAGTAGACTGTAGTGTCCTGTCTATTATTATTATTATTATACAGGAGGAGTAGACTGTAGTGTCCTGTCTATTATTATTATTATTATTATACAGGAGGAGTAGACTGTAGTGTCCTGTCTATTATTATTATTATTATTATTATACAGGAGGAGTAGACTGTAGTGTCCTGTCTATTATTATTATACAGGAGGAGTAGACTGTAGTGTCCTGTCTATTATTATTATTATTATTATTATACAGGAGGAGTAGACTGTAGTGTCCTGTCTATTATTATTATTATACAGGAGGAGTAGACTGTAGTGTCCTGTCTATTATTATTATTATTATTATTATACAGGAGGAGTAGACTGTAGTGTCCTGTCTATTATTATTATTATTATTATACAGGAGGAGTAGACTGTAGTGTCCTGTCTATTATTATTATTATTATACAGGAGGAGTAGACTGTAGTGTCCTGTCTATTATTATTATTATTATTATTATTATTATACAGGAGGAGTAGACTGTAGTGTCCTGTCTATTATTATTATTATACAGGAGGAGTAGACTGTAGTGTCCTGTCTATTATTATTATTATTATTATACAGGAGGAGTAGACTGTAGTGTCCTGTCTATTATTATTATTATTATTATACAGGAGGAGTAGACTGTAGTGTCCTGTCTATTATTATTATACAGGAGGAGTAGACTGTAGTGTCCTGTCTATTATTATTATTATTATACAGGAGGAGTAGACTGTAGTGTCCTGTCTATTATTATTATTATTATACAGGAGGAGTAGACTGTAGTGTCCTGTCTATTATTATTATTATTATACAGGAGGAGTAGACTGTAGTGTCCTGTCTATTATTATTATTATACAGGAGGAGTAGACTGTAGTGTCCTGTCTATTATTATTATTATACAGGAGGAGTAGACTGTAGTGTCCTGTCTATTATTATTATTATACAGGAGGAGTAGACTGTAGTGTCCTGTCTATTATTATTATTATACAGGAGGAGTAGACTGTAGTGTCCTGTCTATTATTATTATTATTATTATTATTATTATACAGGAGGAGTAGACTGTAGTGTCCTGTCTATTATTATTATTATTATACAGGAGGAGTAGACTGTAGTGTCCTGTCTATTATTATTATTATTATACAGGAGGAGTAGACTGTAGTGTCCTGTCTATTATTATTATTATACAGGAGGAGTAGACTGTTGTGTTGCCTGTACTACTGTTGGAGGAGTAGACTGTTGTGTTGCCTGTACTGTTGGAGGAGTAGACTGTTGTGTTGCCTGTACTACTGTTGGAGGAGTAGACTGTTGTGTTGCCTGTACTACTGTTGGAGGAGTAGACTGTTGTGTTGCCTGTACTGTTGGAGGAGTAGACTGTTGTGTTGCCTGTACTACTGTTGGAGGAGTAGACTGTTGTGTTGCCTGTACTGTTGGAGGAGTAGACTGTTGTGTTGCCTGTACTACTGTTGGAGGAGTAGACTGTTGTGTTGCCTGTACTACTGTTGGAGGAGTAGACTGTTGTGTTGCCTGTACTGTTGGAGGAGTAGACTGTTGTGTTGCCTGTACTACTGTTGGAGGAGTAGACTGTTGTGTTGCCTGTACTGTTGGAGGAGTAGACTGTTGTGTTGCCTGTACTACTGTTGGAGGAGTAGAATGTTGTGTTGCCTGTACTACTGTTGGAGGAGTAGACTGTTGTGTTGCCTGTACTACTGTTGGAGGAGTAGAATGTTGTGTTGCCTGTACTACTGTTGGAGGAGTAGACTGTTGTGTTGCCTGTACTGTTGTGTTGCCGATACTGTCATGTTGCCTATACTGTTGGAGGAGTAGACTGTTGTGTTGCCTGTACTGTTGTGTTGCCTATACTGTTGTGTTGCCTATACTGTTGTGTTGCCTATACCGTCGCGCTGCCTATACTGTTGGAGGAGTAGACTGTTGGAGGAGTAGACTGTTGTGCTGCCTATACCGTCGCGCTGCCTATACCGTCGCGCTGCCTATACCGTCGCGCTGCCTATACCGTCGCGCTGCCTATACCGTCGCGCTGCCTATACCGTCGCGCTGCCTATACCGTCGCGCTGCCTATACCGTCGCGCTGCCTATACCGTCGCGCTGCCTATACTGTTGTGTTGCCTATACCGTTGTGTTGCCTATACCGTCGTGTTGCCTATACCGTCGTGTTGCCTATACCGTCGCGTTGCCTATACCGTCGTGTTGCCTATACCGTCGTGTTGCCTATACCGTCGTGTTGCCTATACCGTCGTGTTGCCTATACCGTCGTGTTGCCTACACCGTCGTGTTGCCTATACCGTCGTGTTGCCTATACCGTCGTGTTGCCTATACTGTTGTGTTGCCTATACTGTCGTGTTGCCTATACTGTCGTGTTGCCTATACTGTCGTGTTGCCTATACTGTTGTGTTGCCTATACCGTCGCGTTGCCTATACCGTTGTGTTGCATATACTGTCGTGTTGCCTATACCGTTGTGTTGCATATACTGTCGTGTTGCCTATACCGTTGTGTTGCATATACTGTCGTGTTGCCTACACCGTCGTGTTGCCTATACCGTCGTGTTGCCTATACCGTCGTGTTGCCTATACTGTTGTGTTGCCTATACTGTTGTGTTGCCTATACTGTCGTGTTGCCTATACTGTCGTGTTGCCTATACTGTTGTGTTGCCTATACCGTCGCGTTGCCTATACCGTTGTGTTGCATATACTGTCGTGTTGCCTATACCGTTGTGTTGCATATACTGTCGTGTTGCCTATACCGTTGTGTTGCCTATACTGTCGTGTTGCCTATACTGTCGTGTTGCCTATACTGTCGTGTTGCCTATACCGTCGTGTTGCCTATACTGTCGTGTTGCCTATACCGTTGTGTTGCATATACTGTCGTGTTGCCTATACCGTTGTGTTGCCTATACTGTTGTGTTGCCTATACTGTTGTGTTGCCTATACTGTTGTGTTGCCTATACTGTTGTGTTGCCTATACTGTTGTGTTGCCTATACTGTTGTGTTGCCTATACTGTTGTGTTGCCTATACTGTTGTGTTGCCTATACTGTTGTGATGCCTATACTGTCGTGATGCCTATACTGTCGTGATGCCTATACCGTTGTGTTGCCTATACTGTCGTGTTGCCTATACTGTTGTGTTGCCTATACTGTTGTGTTGCCTATACTGTTGTGGTTTCTAGTGTTGGGGTCATTTCATAAGATTCGTGTGGATTTCTGCTATACCGCCGGATCTTATGTTGGGAATAACCCCTCCATCATTATGGTCCCACTATTTACAGGCCCTATAGCTATAAACATATGTATCATACGGTAGGTTATACTAATTTAGGATTTCTAGTCTGTATCCTGGCCGGTTCTATAAACCCCCGACTCTCTATATTTGGGATGATCTGGACCATTTATTCTCACTATTAATAATGTAACTATAGTAACTATTTACATATCTGTTATTGGCCGGGTCTTCTCCTCCCCCATCCTCACCTATAGACTTATTTAGTGAGTCAGTCCCCTTCCTGTCTATCATTGCAGGGTATTTTCAGGAACGTAGGGGTAGGAGGTTCCTTTTTAGGACAGACCAACCCGCCTAGGTATAGGGGTAGCATAGCGCCAGAGCCCTAGGGATATATACCGTATACAGTGGTCCCTCAACATAGGATATTAATTGGTTCCAGGAGAACCATCATATGTTGAAACCATCATATGTCGAGTACATATGTCTATGTAAAAATGGTAATTGATTCTGGGGCCTCGGAACCATTGTATGTTGAATACATATCTCTATGGGAAACTGCTGATTGGTTCTGGGATGACCATTGTATGTGGAGTGTATGGGGAGTGTTTAACAAACCAGGGTGCCTCCAGCTGTTGCACAACTACAACTCCCAGCATGCATGTACAGCCATCGACTGTCTGGGCATGCTGAGAGTTATAGTTTTGCAACAGCTGGAGGCACACTGATAGGGAAACATTGATGTATGGGGTGTATAGTGTGTCTATGTATTGTATGTGATGTGTGACATTGTATACAGTACTGTACAGTTCTTTATATACCTTCAGGGGGGACAGAATCTCCTCCATTACCATCCTGCCGACCACAGCTCTATAGGAAAGGAAGGGGAGGGCAGCCAGCAGCTCATTGGATGCCTGCAGCAAGATGCACAAGGCTATTGGCTATGGCTGCACTGGGGGGCGGGGCTTACACGGAGCTCACAGTGGAAGCCTGTATGAGTTATCAGGACAGCGTGTGAGTGACAGGAGGCAGAACGGGTCACACGGGGACATTAAACAACTATCTGTCAGGTGGTGAAGTTGTCAGCGCTGTCAGATACGATGGCCCCGACACGCAGCAGCATCATATGTCCATACTGCCTTCAACATACGATGGGCTCTGAGAGGCCATCATATGTTGAAATGATCATATATCGGGGGGGGGGTCACTGTATATTAGAGTATAAGCCGAGTTTTTCAGCACGATTTTTCAGTCAGATTTTTCATCAGTGGTCTTCAACCTACGGACCTCCAGATGTTGCAAAACTACAACTCCCAGCATGCCCAGACAGCTATCGGCTGTCCAAGCATGCTGGGAGTTGTAGTTTTGAAACCTCTGGAGGTCTGCAGGTTGAAAACCACTGCGGCCTTCGTCATCATCCCCCCCCCCCCCCTTTTGTTTTGTACTCGCCTCCCCTCGGCGGGAAGTTAGGGTGAGCTGGTCTGGGCCATCTATGCTGCAGGGACTGTCCGGTGGGGATGGTTAGTCGTTGCGGCCTGTCCATTTTCATTGGGGGGAGGGGGGGGCCTCTTCTCGGTGCTTCAGCCCCGGAGTAGTAATGTTGCCTTGACGCCGCCGCAGAGGGATGCAACGTCACTACTCCGGGGCCGAAGTGCAGAAAAGAGGCCCCTTCAGTGAAAATGGACGGCCCACAACGACTTACCATCCCCACCGGACGGTCCCTGCAGCATAGATGGGCCAGACCAGCTCACCCTAACTTCCCGCCGAGGGGAGGCGAGTACAAAACAAAAGGGGGGGGGGATGATGACGAAGGCCGCAGTGGTTTTCAACCTGCGGACCTCCAGAGGTTTCAAAACTACAACACCCAGCATGCCTGGACAGCCGGGCATGCTGGGAGTTGTAGTTTTGCAACATCTGGAGGTCTGCAGGTTGAAGATCACTGATGAAGGGATTGACAGGCGGTGATAATGAAGGGGGGGGGGAGGGGATGATGACGGGGTCGGGATGATGACAGGGGGGGTGATGTATTTCCCACCCTAGGCTTATAGTTGAGTCAATAACTTTTCCTGGGTTTTTGGGGTGAAATTAGGGGCCTCGGCTTATATTCGAGTATATACGGTAGATAGTGGCCACTCCATCATCTGGCCCATATCACCCTAGGCCCTTCCTCCCCATCCCCCTCAATTACCTGTACCCCACCTATCCTTTACAGATAATGAGGGGCATTTATCAACCCTTTTACCCGAGTTTTTCTGTGTAAATTTGTCACAAAAAAGTCGCTCCTGCGACACCGTGACTTTTCGTGCGACAATCATCTATGCGAGCAAGAAGAGCAAGTTTTGTTTTTTTGACTACGGCACGCGGGTTTGAAAACTTTACTTCGTTTAGTCAGGTATTTATTAACTGCGACAGTCGCAGCTGCGCAATAAAATGTTGCAACGGCCGTAAAAAATTGACTAAATTTACTCCAGCTCCAACATGGAGCAGGAAAAGCTACTGCCGTCCGGGCCCGACATACTTTCTCCCGCTACCCTCACTGCGCTACCGGGACACTACAGTGATTTACATCCCCGCCCCCCTCTCACCTGCCAGCGCCACACAACTCCCATCTGTCTGCTAACTGTTGCAAGACTACAAGTCCCAGCATGCCCTTACAGTGAGGACACGCTGGGAGTTG
>NW_026608692.1:17500-50000 GCF_029499605.1 Hyla sarda
ATTAGGAATGGACTGCTGGGTATTATACCGTCTACAGACTATTAGGAATGGACTGCTGGGTATTATACCGTCTACAGACTATTAGGAATGGACTGCTGGGTATTATACCATCTACAGACTATTAGGAATGGACTGCTGGGTATTATACCGTCTACAGACTATTAGGAATGGACTGCTGGGTATTATACCGTCTACAGACTATTAGGAATGGACTGCCGGGTATTATACCGTCTACAGACTATTAGGAATGGACTGCTGGGTATTATACCATCTACAGACTATTAGGAATGGACTGCTGGGTATTATACAGTCTACAGACTATTAGGAATGGACTGCTGGGTATTATACAGTCTACAGACTATTAGGAATGGACTGCTGGGTATTATACCGTCTACAGACTATTAGGAATGGACTGCTGGGTATTATACCGTCTACAGACTATTAGGAATGGACTGCTGGGCATTATTCCGTCTACAGACTATTAGGAATGGACTGCTGGGTATTATACCGTCTACAGACTATTAGGAATGGACTGCTGGGTATTATACCGTCTACAGACTATTAGGAATGGACTGCTGGGCATTATTCCGTCTACAGACTATTAGGAATGGACTGCTGGGTATTATACCTTCTACAGACTATTAGGAATGGACTGCTGTGTATTATTCCGTCTACAGACTATTAGGAATGGACTGCTGGGTATTATACCATCTACAGACTATTAGGAATGGACTGCTGGGTATTATACAGTCCACAGACTATTAGGAATGGACTGCTGGGTATTATACAGTCCACAGACTATTAGGAATGGACTGCTGGGTATTATACCGTCTACAGACTATTAGGAATGGACTGCTGGGTATTATACCGTCTACAGACTATTAGGAATGGACTGTGGGTATTATACCGTCTACAGACTATTAGGAATGGACTGCTGGGTATTATACCGTCTACAGACTATTAGGAATGGACTGCTGGGTATTATACCATCTACAGACTATTAGGAATGGACTGCTGGGTATTATACCGTCTACAGACTATTAGGAATGGACTGCTGGGTATTATACCATCTACAGACTATTAGGAATGGACTGCTGGGTATTATACCTTCTACAGACTATTAGGAATGGACTGCTGGGTATTATACCGTCTACAGACTATTAGGAATGGACTGCTGGGTATTATACCGTCTACAGACTATTAGGAATGGACTGTGGGTATTATACCGTCTACAGACTATTAGGAATGGACTGCTGGGTATTATACCGTCTACAGACTATTAGGAATGGACTGCTGGGTTTTATACCGTCTACAGACTATTAGGAATGGACTGCTGGGTATTATAATGTCTACAGACTATTAGGAATGGACTGCTGGGTATTATACCTTCTACAGACTATTAGGAATGGACTGCTGGGTATTATACCTTCTACAGACTATTAGGAATGGACTGCTGGGTATTATACAGTCTACAGACTATTAGGAATGGACTGCTGGGTATTATTCCATCTACAGACTATTAGGAATGGACTGCTGGGTATTATACCTTCTACAGACTATTAGGAATGGACTGCTGGGTATTATACCATCTACAGACTATTAGGAATGGACTGCTGGGTATTATACAGTCTACAGACTATTAGGAATGGACTGCTGGGTATTATACCGTCTACAGACTATTAGGAATGGACTGCTGGGTATTATACAATCTACAGACTATTAGGAATGGACTGCTGGGTATTATACCGTCTACAGACTATTAGGAATGGACTGCTGGGTATTATACCATCTACAGACTATTAGGAATGGACTGCTGGGTATTATACCTTCTACAGACTATTAGGAATGGACTGCTGGGTATTATACCATCTACAGACTATTAGGAATGGACTGCTGGGTATTATACCGTCTACAGACTATTAGGAATGGACTGCTGGGTATTATACCGTCTACAGACTATTAGGAATGGACTGCTGGGTATTATACTGTCTACAGACTATTAGGAATGGACTGCTGGGTATTATACCTTCTACAGACTATTAGGAATGGACTGCTGGGTCTTATACCTTCTACAGACTATTAGGAATGGACTGCTGGGTATTATACCGTCTACAGACTATTAGGAATGGACTGCCGGGTATTATACCGTCTACAGACTATTAGGAATGGACTGTGGGTATTATACCGTCTACAGACTATTAGGAATGGACTGCTGGGTATTATACCGTCTACAGACTATTAGGAATGGACTGCTGGGTATTATACCCTCTACAGACTATTAGGAATGGACTGCTGGGTATTATACCATCTACAGACTATTAGGAATGGACTGCTGGGTATTATACCATCTACAGACTATTAGGAATGGACTGCTGGGTATTATACCGTCTACAGACTATTAGGAATGGACTGCTGGGTATTATACCGTCTACAGACTATTAGGAATGGACTGCTGGGTATTATACCGTCTACAGACTATTAGGAATGGACTGCTGGGTATTATACCTTCTACAGACTATTAGGAATGGACTGCTGGGTTTTATACCGTCTACAGACTATTAGGAATGGACTGCTGGGTATTATAATGTCTACAGACTATTAGGAATGGACTGCTGGGTATTATACCTTCTACAGACTATTAGGAATGGACTGCTGGGTATTATACAGTCTACAGACTATTAGGAATGGACTGCTGGGTATTATACCGTCTACAGACTATTAGGAATGGACTGCTGGGTATTATACCGTCTACAGACTATTAGGAATGGACTGCTGGGTATTATACCTTCTACAGACTATTAGGAATGGACTGCTGGGTATTATACAGTCTACAGACTATTAGGAATGGACTGCTGGGTATTATACAATCTACAGACTATTAGGAATGGACTGCTGGGTATTATACCGTCTACAGACTATTAGGAATGGACTGCTGGGTATTATACCATCTACAGACTATTAGGAATGGACTGCTGGGTATTATACCATCTACAGACTATTAGGAATGGACTGCTGGGTATTATACTGTCTACAGACTATTAGGAATGGACTGCTGGGTATTATACCGTCTACAGACTATTAGGAATGGACTGCTGGGTATTATACAATCTACAGACTATTAGGAATGGACTGCTGGGTATTATACCATCTACAGACTATTAGGAATGGACTGCTGGGTATTATACAATCTACAGACTATTAGGAATGGACTGCTGGGTATTATACCGTCTACAGACTATTAGGAATGGACTGCTGGGTATTATACCTTCTACAGACTATTAGGAATGGACTGCTGGGTATTATACCATCTACAGACTATTAGGAATGGACTGCTGGGTATTATACCGTCTACAGACTATTAGGAATGGACTGCTGGGTATTATACCGTCTACAGACTATTAGGAATGGACTGCTGGGTATTATACCGTCTACAGACTATTAGGAATGGACTGCTGGGTATTATACCGTCTACAGACTATTAGGAATGGACTGCTGGGTATTATACCTTCTACAGACTATTAGGAATGGACTGCTGGGTATTATACCGTCTACAGACTATTAGGAATGGACTGCTGGGTATTATACCATCTACAGACTATTAGGAATGGACTGCTGGGTATTATACCGTCTACAGACTATTAGGAATGGACTGCTGGGTATTATACCTTCTACAGACTATTAGGAATGGACTGCTGGGTATTATACCTTCTACAGACTATTAGGAATGGACTGCTGGGTATTATACCATCTACAGACTATTAGGAATGGACTGCTGGGTATTATACCGTCTACAGACTATTAGGAATGGACTGCTGGGTATTATACCGTCTACAGACTATTAGGAATGGACTGCTGGGTATTATACCGTCTACAGACTATTAGGAATGGACTGCTGGGTATTATACCTTCTACAGACTATTAGGAATGGACTGCTGGGTATTATACCATCTACAGACTAGTATAACCAGCAGACTATTTGTTGTGGAACAAAGACACAGAATTGAGCTGAACAATTCTTCCTGCCTCCTCTGCTAAGGTTCATGAAGTTGAGGCAGCTTGTTGTAATGTATGAGACAACACACAGCTCTCTGCCCCTCTCTGTAATACAAGGTCGAAGAAAGTGACTGCGAGGGTAATGGCTGCAGGAAAAATCCTTTTCAGTGAAAAACACACTGCTCTCTGTCCGCGAGAACGCTGCTGTGACTAGGAGGATGATAAATGCTGCTGGAAAAAGCTTTTCTGTGTAACACACACACAGCGCTGTCCTATCTCTCTGCAGTGTAATGAATGATATGACGAGACGCAATATGGCTGCTGAATATATAGGGCTGTGACATCACAGGGGTGACTGGCTGCTGATAGGCTGCTTCCTGCATGTGATTCAGGGTCATCCCGCCTACTTCCCTTCCCACCTTCCCAGAGTACCTTGCCCCATGTCCTGTGGATCCACCATTTTAGATGCCCTGGAGCCTTGACCGCAGGAAATGGAGTTTAATGAAGCAAATTTCCATGAAATTCGTAACTAATTCAGATTCGTCAGCTTCGATTCGCTCATCTCTGTCCCCCATCATTGTGTCCCCCATCATTGTGTCCCCCCATCATTGTGTCCCCCCATCATTGAGTGAGGAGTAAAAGGAGAAGCGAGGGGAGGGGCAGGAGGAAGAGCGGGGGAGGAGCAAGCAGAGGTGTGAGTGGAGGAGGGGGTGGAGCCTTCTGGAAGGAGACAGAGGAGTGGCGGGCCTTACCTCCAGGGCACACATGCCAAAGGAGAAGATGTCCACCGCCGTCTCGTCTTCTACAGCTGGAGAGAGGAGGCAAAATTATCAGTTATATATTATAATGTGTCCCTGTGGGCTCTGGTGTAGGGGTCGGAGGTCATGTGTGATGTGTCCCTGTAGGTTCTGGTGTAGGGGTCAGAGGTCATGTGTGATGTGTCCCTGTAGGTTCTGGTGTAGGGGTCGGAGGTCATGTGTTATGTGTCCCTGTAGGTTCTGGTGTAGGGGTCGGAGGTCATTTGTGATGTGTCCCTGTAGGTTCTGGTGTAGGGGTCGGAGGTCATGTGTGATGTGTCCCTGTAGGTGATTGTGTAGGGGTCGGAGGTCATGTGTAATGTGTCCCTGTAGGTGACGGTGTAGGGGGTCGGAGGTCATGTGTGATGTGTCCCTGTAGGCTCTGGTGTAGGGGTCGGAGGTCATGTGTAATGTGTCCCTGTAGGTGACGGTGTAGGGGTCGAAGGTCATGTGTGATGTGTCCCTGTAGGTTCTGGTGTAAGGGTCGGAGGTCATGTGTGATGTGTCCCTGTAGGTTCTGGTGTAAGGGTCGGAGGTCATGTGTGATGTGTCCCTGTAGGTGACGGTGTAGGGGTCGGAGGTCATGTGTGATGTGTCCCTGTAGGTTCTGGTGTAGGGGTCGGAGGTCATGTGTGATGTGTCCCTGTAGGTGATTGTGTAGGGGTCGGAGGTCATGTGTAATGTGTCCCTGTAGGTGACGGTGTAGGGGGTCGGAGGTCATGTGTGATGTGTCCCTGTAGACTCTGGTGTAGGGGTCGGAGGTCATGTGTGATGTGTCCCTGTAGGTTCTGGTGTAGGGGTCGCAGGTCATGTGTAATGTTTCCCTGTAGGTTCTGGTGTAGGGGTCGGAGGTCATGTGTAATGTTTCCCTGTAGGTGACGGTGTAGGGGTCGGAGGTCATGTGTAATGTTTCCCTGTAGGTTCTGGTGTAGGGGTCGGAAGTCATGTGTAATGTTTCCCTGTAGGTTCTGGTGTAGGGGTCGGAGGTCATGTGTAATGTTTCCCTGTAGGTGACGGTGTAGGGGTCGGAGGTCATGTGTAATGTTTCCCTGTAGGTTCTGGTGTAGGGGTCGGAAGTCATGTGTAATGTTTCCCTGTAGGTTCTGGTGTAGGGGTCGGAGGTCATGTGTAATGTTTCCCTGTAGGTGACGGTGTAGGGGTCGGAGGTCATGTGTAATGTTTCCCTGTAGGTTCTGGTGTAGGGGTCGGAAGTCATGTGTAATGTTTCCCTGTAGGTTCTGGTGTAGGGGTCGGAGGTCATGTGTAATGTTTCCCTGTAGGTGACGGTGTAGGGGTCGGAGGTCATGTGTAATGTTTCCCTGTAGGTTCTGGTGTAGGGGTCGGAAGTCATGTGTAATGTTTCCCTGTAGGTTCTGGTGTAGGGGTCGGAGGTCATGTGTAATGTTTCCCTGTAGGTTCTGGTGTAGGGGTCGGAGGTCATGTGTAATGTTTTCCTGTAGGTTCTGGTGTAGGGGTCGGAGGTCATGTGTAATGTTTTCCTGTAGGTTCTGGTGTAGGGGTCGGAGGTCATGTGTAATGTTTCCCTGTAGGTGACGGTGTAGGGGTCGGAGGTCATGTGTAATGTTTCCCTGTAGGTTCTGGTGTAGGGGTCGGAGGTCATGTGTAATGTTTCCCTGTAGGTGACGGTGTAGGGGTCGGAGGTCATGTGTAATGTGTCCCTGTAGGTGACGGTGTAGGGGTCGGAGGTCATGTGTAATGTTTCCCTGTAGGTGACGGTGTAGGGGTCGGAGGTCATGTGTGCGGTGTCTCTTACAGCCGTACTCTGGAGGAAAGAAGTGCTTGG
The DNA here is from genome assembly GCF_029499605.1 of Hyla sarda. NCBI lineage: Eukaryota > Metazoa > Chordata > Amphibia > Anura > Hylidae > Hyla > Hyla sarda. Next base: position 24,095 of record NW_026608692.1, read on the forward strand.
TGCGCTGCTCCTCCTGAAGACTTTTCAATGGGGCCCGAAGATCATCAGGGACCGGGAGCTCTGGAATACAAGGACTATGATGAGTATATAGGAGAGAGGTATACAGAGAGAGTACAGTCACTGTATATACCTTACTACTATATATAGAGAGTACAGTCACTGTATATACACCTTACTACTATATATAGACCGTACAGTCACCGTATACACCTTACTACTATATATAGAGAGTACAGTCACCGTATACACCTTACTACTATATATAGAGAGTACAGTCACCGTATATACCTTACTACTATATATAGAGAGTACAGTCACTGTATATACCTTACTACTATATATAGAGAGTACAGTCACTGTATACACCTTACTACTATATATAGAGAGTACAGTCACTGTATACACCTTACTACTATATATAGAGAGTACAGTCACCGTATACACCTTACTACTATATATAGAGAGTACAGTCACCGTATACACCTTACTACTATATATAGAGAGTACAGTCACTGTATACACCTTACTACTATATATAGAGAGTACAGTCACTGTATACACCTTACTACTATATATAGAGAGTACAGTCACTGTATACACCTTACTACTATATATAGAGAGTACAGTCACTGTATACACCTTACTACTATATATAGAGAGTACAGTCACTGTATACACCTTACTACTATATATAGAGAGTACAGTCACTGTATACACCTTACTACTATATATAGAGAGTACAGTCACCGTATATACCGTACTACTATATATAGAGAGTACAGTCACTGTATACACCTTACTACTATATATAGAGTACAGTCACCGTATACACCTTACTACTATATATAGAGAGTACAGTCACCGTATACACCTTACTACTATATATAGAGAGTACAGTCACCGTATACACCTTACTACTATATATAGAGAGTACAGTCACCGTATACACCTTACTACTATATATAGAGAGTACAGTCACTGTATACACCTTACTACTATATATAGAGAGTACAGTCACTGTATACACCTTACTACTATATATAGAGAGTACAGTCACTGTATACACCTTACTACTATATATAGAGAGTACAGTCACCGTATACACCTTACTACTATATATAGAGAGTACAGTCACCGTATACACCTTACTACTATATATAGAGAGTACAGTCACTGTATACACCTTACTACTATATATAGAGAGTACAGTCACTGTATACACCTTACTACTATATATAGAGAGTACAGTCACTGTATACACCTTACTACTATATATAGAGAGTACAGTCACTGTATACACCTTACTACTATATATAGAGAGTACAGTCACTGTATACACCGTACTACTATATATAGAGAGTACAGTCACTGTATACACCGTACTACTATATATAGAGAGTACAGTCACTGTATACACCTTACTACTATATATAGAGAGTACAGTCACTGTATATACACCTTACTACTATATATAGAGAGTACAGTCACCGTATATACCTTACTACTATATATAGAGAGTACAGTCACTGTATACACCTTACTACTATATATAGAGAGTACAGTCACTGTATACACCTTACTACTATATATAGAGAGTACAGTCACTGTATATACCTTACTACTATATATAGAGAGTACAGTCACTGTATATACCTGCTCTGTACAGTCAGTATATAGGGTGATATACACATTATATAACAGCAGTGTTTGTCTCTCCTTTTCTCATTTCTCCTTTGGTTTCTAATCTTCTCCTGATCCCTTTACTGACAACTTCAATCTGTGACCGAAACCGTCCCCGACCCCCAGTTATATCCTGTATTATACCCCAGAGCTGTACTCACTATTCTGCTGGTGGGGTCACTGTGTATATACATTACATTACTTATCCTGTACTGATCCTGAGTTATATCCTGTATTATACTCCAGAGCTGTACTCACTATTCTGCTGGTGGGGTCACTGTGTACATACATTACATTACTTATCCTGTACTGATCCTGAGTTATATCCTGTATTATACCCCAGAGCTGTACTCACTATTCTGCTGGTGAGATCACTGTGTACATACATTACATTACTTATCCTGTACTGATCCTGAGTTATATCCTGTATTATACTCCAGAGCTGTACTCACTATTCTGCTGGTGAGGTCACTGTGTACATACATTACATTACTTATCCTGTACTGATCCTGAGTTATATCCTGTATTATACCCCAGAGCTGTACTCACTATTCTGCTGGTGGGGTCACTGTGTACATACATTACATTACTTATCCTGTACTGATCCTGAGTTATTTCCTGTAAATCTTTTTATTATAAAAATCTAAAACATAACAGACATAATCAATAATACATAACATAAACTCAGCTTACATGCGCCATAAATATGAAACAAAATAATACAAATTGTCATTATAACAAAAACTAAACTTTTACCAGCCAGTCCAGTTTCAACTAAAACTAATAACGTACACGTATATATAAACTAATGAAATAATATGTGTACCCCAACACCATACATCACATCAAACTCACACCAAATACACAAACAAAAACTCTGCCATGCCCGGCAATAGGAAATAAAAGCCGTCCAAACCTGGACATAATGAAGATATTGACTAACAGGCAGCAGATACATTACAGACAAAACATACATATAAACATACATATAAACATACGTATAAACATACGTATAAACATACATATAAACATACGTATAAACATACATATAAACATACGTATAAACATACATATAAACATACATATAAACATACGTATAAACATACATATAAACATACATATAAACATACATATAAACATACATAGACTTTTTTTTTTTCCTTTTCCTCCCTCCCTCCCAATATATATTTAAAAAAAAAATTTCAAAACAAATAGATCCGGCTGCCTTAACTAAAACGAAAGGTAACTAAACATTAATAAGCATACATATACGGTAATACAGAAATACAGGCAAATGAATAACAATAACAACTCTTTCACTATCTAATCCCAAAGCCCCTCCAGCCCCTCTTGCCATGAGATGGTATAAATGTCCAGTCCAGTCCATAATCCACACCAGGAGCCGGGCATCATGGAGTCCAATATTGTTCATCAATGGCTCCACCCAGCTCACCTCTTACCCCCCATTCCCCCACCCAACCTATTCTATAGCCCCCTATATACATATATACAAGAAAGTAAAAGCAAGGCCTATTCAGCCATGCCACCAAAAGGTTTGCCACACAACATAATTACTTAAACACATACTATACACTTATTAACATGAACATAACTATATACATAACATAACTATACATATAACTACATTACTATATACATAACATAACTATACATATAACTACATTACTATATACATAACATAACAATTGTAAGGCCCAAGTTCAGTTACCTGCAAGCCCTTCATACACTCATTTCTCTAAAACAAAACAAAAAGCTAAAGGTGACATGCGCCAGCCCTCCACCGGGATCAGAGTATGGCAGACCAGATACCAAATCATTTTTAAACCTATCCCTCACCTACTTTCCCTAGACTCACACTATCGCTGCCCCTAAAGTTTAAGCTGTCCCTACACACTGACCCTACACTGACCCTACCACTCTATCCCTAACCAGAATTAAGGTGCCTCCCCCAAAGGGTTCAGCATCTAGGGCACATCAAATGAAAACCCTCTCCATAGGAGAGAAGCCCTACTTGTACCCAATCTGCCATACTCTAAAGACCTGATCTTTCCGAGGTCACCAGTGATATTCCTACAGACCTCCACCTCAGAGAGGACTTTTCGCTGTGTAGATACTAAACACCGTGCATTCCACGTGTGGTACCTAACCACTAAGCTAACTAAAAATAATGTGCACCGATCTCGGCCACCCAGGTTCTTGAATGCTCCATAAGCCCACTCCGGATAGGCAAGGCCGGCAAGTTGACTCCAGCCGATGGAAGCGCCCACCCGGTTGTAGACCCCTATATTAAAGGGACAATGAAGCAGGAAGTGGTCCATGCTTTCCAGCGTGTTCCCGCACTCTTCTCGGGGACAGTCCCGGTCATCAGAGCTCCTACACTTCAGGTTGTCCCTTACACATAGCTTCCCCTGAAAGCAGCGCCAGGCCAAGTCCCAAAACTTCTGGGGGATCCGTTTCGAGTTCAAAAGACTTAAACCAACCCTCAGATCCCGACCTGGGCAGTCCCTGAGCGCCAGAGGCTTCTGGAAGTGGGTCAACAGAACCCGTTTGTCAAGGGAACGCCTTGACTGGGTCCTGATCTCCCACACTCCCAGACCCCACCGACGTAACGCCTTCAGAGTCGGGGTAGCGTAAGCCGGAAGATATCCATGTGGTGTACGGAGGTCCTTCACTTGCCCTCCTGTCTCCCATTCCTGGAAGAAAGGCCGAAACCACTCCCTGCAGGAGAGTACCCACGGAGGAGCCCTCTCTTTCCAGAGGTTTGCGATGTTGGCTTTCAAGAAGGTGTTCGTTAAGAACCACACAGGGTTTACCATAGATAAACCCCCTAGTCTCCTCGTGCGGTACGTAACCTCCCTCTTGACTAGGTTCAACCTGTTCCCCCATAACAGTTGGAAAAACAGGCTGTAGATCCTAGTGTAGTAAGCCTCTGGCAAGATACATACGCTGCCCAGATAGATATACAAGGGGAGCAGGTACGATTTGATCAGGTGTACCCTTTCCCTGAGGGTCATAGACCAACCCTTCCACTGGTCCACCTTCTGAGTGGCATCCTGGAGCTTACCATCCCAGTTTTTGGTGGGATAATCATCCTGGCCGAATGTGATGCCCAAAACTTTTGCTGACTCTTGGAGCCCTGGAAGGGTGTCCGGGAGATCAAACGTGGGATCCCCCCCTCCCAGCCAGAGACTTTCACACTTATCCCGATTGATCTTGGACCCGGATGCCTCCGAGTAACGATCCACCTCCGACATCACCACCTCGACCTCCACCCTCGAGGAGACGAAAATGGTGACATCATCAGCGTACGCCACCACTCTCTGGGCGACATCCAGCTCCGCCAGACTCATCCCGACTCCCGCTAACGGCCCACAATCTACCCTCCGGACGAAGGGATCGATTGCGAACACGTATAACAGCGGGCTCAAAGGACAACCCTGACGGACTCCGGACCCCACCTCAAAAGAGCGGCCAGACCAACCGTTCACCAGTGGGAAACTCTCTGCCCCTGCATATATGGTTGCAAGCCAATTCACAAAAGTACTCGGTAAGCCATATCTCAGGAGGACGGACCAGAGGTACTCGTGGTTCACCCGATCAAATGCTTTGGCCTGATCCAGGGACAACAAGTACCCCTTCCAGAGACCCGCACTACTCCGCTCCACTGCCTCCCTGACACTGAGGACAGCACTTAAGGTGCTTCGGCCCGGAACAGAGCAGTGCTGGGCCCCCGAAAGGAGCCGGGGTGCAAACTTCACCAACCGATTAAACAGTATCTTGGCCAGAAGCTTCCTGTCCGTATTGAGAAGAGCTATGGGTCTCCAATTCTCAATCCGGCTAGGATCTTTACCCTTTGAGAGAAGAATCAGGGCCGACCTCCTCATTGACTTTGGCAGAGTGCCCGAGGAGAGACACTCATTAATTACCTCAGTCAAGAGGGGAGCTAAAGACTCCTTAAAGGTCCTGTACCACTCGGATGTTAAGCCATCCGGACCTGGAGACTTCTTAGGGGCGAGCCCCTCGATCGCCAGTCTCACTTCCTCTTCCCTGATTTCTTCTGCCAAAACATCAAGAGAGGGGTCTACCCCTGGCTCAGGAATGGTTTCAGCCAGGAAAGCCGACATCTTGTCTCGATCTAGATCCTTCCTCCCCAAGAGGTGTGAGTAGAAGGATCTGACAACCTCCAGGATCCCTGATCTGGACCGATTCAGAGATCCCGTACTATCGATCAGTCCTGAAATGACTTTACTACTCACTGACATCTTACAGTTTCTGTAAGGGTCGGGCGAGTGGTACTTCCCGAAATCCCTCTCAAAAACCAAAGATGCGTGCCTATCGTACTGACACCTCATCAGCAAGGACTTCACTCTGGAGATATCCTCTCGGCTACCTCCAGTCGAGACGAGAAGCCCGAGTTTCCTCCTCAGACCCTGATACAGGCGATACCTGTTCAGGGACCTGAGGCTCGAGAGCTGGCGGAAGAACCCCGCAACCCGCTTCTTGAATATCTCCCACCACTCTGACTTACTACTACAAAGGTCCAGTAAAGGTACCTGACTCTGAAGAAAATCCTCAAAGGACTGTCTTATCTCCGCTTCCTCCAGGAGGGACGAATTCAGCTTCCAATAACCTTTACCCATCCGGGGGGTCTCTGAAACATTCAAGGAAAACAAAATCATACAGTGATCGGAGAATTCCACCTCAATCACGGACACTGCGGAAGAGACGGCTTCCTCCTTTAAATAAAACCTGTCTATCCTAGACCTGCAGCTACCTCGATGATAGGTGAAACCCGCGTGGCCTGAGGGGCTCCGGATGTGGGCGTCCTCTAGGCGAGCTTCCCTAACTATGCTATTGAGGGCTGTACTATCATAAGCCAGCGGACCATTGGAGCCTCTCCTATCTTGGGACCTCGTGACAGTATTGAAGTCCCCTCCAAAGATCACTTGCCGACTTGTAAAAAGGAAGGGCTTGATCCTCATAAAGAGGCTTTTACGGTCCCACTTTGTTTGTGGGGCGTAGATGTTAATGAGCCGGAGCTCTTGCCCCTTCATGAGGACATCTAAGATCAGGCACCTCCCCATTTCCAACTCGATAACCCGTCTGCATTCAACAGGAGCGGTAAAAAGGACCGCCACCCCACTATATGGCTCAGCCGCAAGAGACCAGTGGGAGGGGCCGCGCCTCCACTCTCTCCTGGCTTTTACCAGGGAGGCTAGATCTGACAACCTGGTCTCCTGCAGATACAAAATGTCGGCTTCAACTCGGCCGAGAAAATCAAAGGCTGCAAATCTAGCCATATCAGACTTAATGCTGGCACAGTTAATGGATGCCAGCGTCAATGGGGTGAGTGCCGCCATCCTGAGTGATCGAGTTGGATGGCCTATCCCCTTTACCTCTTACCCTTCTTCTTCCCCCCTTCCCCATCAGAAGAAGACCCCCTTTCCTTCTTTTTAGACCTCTTTAGGGATGCTGACATATCCATCCCACGATCCTCATCTCCTGACCCAGGGGCCACCTGCCCTCCCGAGGAAGTTACCTCAGAAGGAACAGGCTCAGCACCTCCCGGAGGTTCCTCCGCCTCGGAACAAAGACTCTCAGCCTCCCCCTCCAAAGAAAGGGAAGAGTCCTTGCCAAGGGCCCGATACCTATTGGATAGAACGATCAGAGGGGGGTTGGTCAGGCTTTTCCCAGGCACTTGGCCTGCAACACCGGAGGAGGAAGATGATGCCCTGAGTACCCTCTGGCCCTACCTCCTTCTGCCGCACTTTTGTTTTTCCTTTTGCCCTTTCCCATCTTCCTCATCCAAACTTTCATATTGAGAGGAACTTGAGGAAATGGCCCTATTTGCCTCCTCTTTACGAAGTTTCCTTATCTCTTCACCTAACTCGGCGTCCCCAAAAGCCTCAGCTGTATTCTTTGAGCCAGCGTCCGGAGCAGGATCCCGGACTACACCTTCTACCAGGGAACTTTCAAGATCCCTGCTCCTTCTGCGCCTCTCCTCCCTCCTAAGCTTAGAGGGGCTCTTGTTCTTAACTTTCTTCATTGGCTCTAGTGCCCCTTCTCCTCTGCTGGTCCCCACCCCAGATGAGGCAACCTCACTGCTCTCCCCATCCCGGGTGGTCACAGCATTGGAGAATGAGCGGGGACACCGGCTAAATGGGTGACCAAGGTCACCACACAGGTTACAGCGAATCTGGCCACAGGTGGCAGCCAGATGACCCTCCGCACCGCACAATGCGCACATCTGCTTAGTGCAGTTTGCGCTAAAGTGTGTGGGATCACCACACTTGTGGCACAGCTTCGGCTGTCCCTGGTAAAAGACTTGGATCCTATCGCGGCCGAGAAAGGCGGCTGATGGAATGTGTGCGACAGTGTTACCTGAACGGCGGAGGCGGACGGAAAACGTCCAGGCTCCAGACCAAATGCCATGTTCATCCAGATTTTTCTTGGGGACGTCCGTCACCTCCCCATACCTGCTCAGCCAGGTCATGATGTCATAGCAAGAAAGAGACTCGTTACGTGTCAGAACGGTCACTTTCTTGACAAAACTCTGGCGGGATACCGCCTTCACAGCGAAATCCTGCCAGACAGGCTCGTCCTTCACCAGTGCGTGATTAGACCAAAAGAGCTCAAGCCCTTCTGGCTTCACAAAACTGATGTCGAACTCAGAGGTACCGAAGGGGTGGATCAGAGCAAAGATGTCATTAGCCCTGAATCCCATCTGGAAAAGAAGCTCCACAACTTTTGCCCTAGAAGGGCATGCATCACCGCCTCTCCATACCAGACGGGCCACATTCCTCCGGCCATGCTCCTGCCCGCTTGTTGGAAGGGACCAGACCACCTCCCCATTATGCTCTCGGAATGCCCCAAGTCCATGTCTTTCTATCCAAAAAGACAAGTCGACCTCCCGGTCCTCTACCTGGAGCGTTCTATCCCCTCTCCTTAAAGCCTCCAGGAGGCGCTGTTGCAAGTTACCTTCCCCTGGGTTAAGAGATGAGGATCCCCTGGGACCCCCAGCAGCGACATTAGCATAACTCCTTATTGGAGCAGTCGCTACCGGGGGGGGCAGCCGGACCGACACCACTCCCCCCAGAAACAACAGTAGAGGCAGTAACATTACACATAACACTTGTGCCTGTCTCCTCCTGCCTAGCTGCACTGGACTGGCCGGGATATAATCTTGCTGGCTTTATGATGCCGGGCTTTACACTTGCATCATTGGCTTCATTGGGCACACTCAACCTTGCAGCAATCTTCCCTTTAGAAATATCGGAAGCTGCTTTGTCGCATACTTTGCCCTCGGCCTCCGCCAATACCTCGGCTTCAATTTCTTTAACTGCTACTAACATTGCATGGGTTGTATCATGTCCATGTTCCTGTGGTACCAGTCCTCCACCGCCAGCTCCACCCACAGCAGCCCCACCACAGCGCCACAACTCAAAAGAGCCAGACACCGCTGACTGGGCCGCCGAGAATGGCGCTCCGGTTCCAGACACCTGGACACTCCCCCCTTTGCCTGCAGAGGAGTGCCCTGCAGTGCCAGACCTGTTCTGGGAGCTGCCCTCTCCCTTGTCTTTATAATTGCCCGGCCGCCCGAGCTCCATACCAACCTCTGCCACCTGGACACTCCCCCCTCACCTGCAGAGGAGTGCCCCGCAACGCCAATATCCCCTAACTGGGGACATGCTACCTTGTCCGCAACACTGTCCGGCCCCTTGGCCGTATCTTTGCAGGTGCTGGCCCCGCTACTATGACAAGCGAGGTCAGCGCTTTCCCCCATCTTTACTGTATTATCCCCGGTGTTCTGGCCCCGCTCCACATTTGCAGAAGGGGGGACAGGCAGATTACCAGGGTCTGCACCCTGAACTGACTTTGCAGCCGGCCCAGGGTGCACAAAAGGAACATAAATCAAGCTTACTTGCTCAGATGTTTTTTTCTGTCTTTTCTTCTTCTTTTTTATTATTTGTTCCTCTCCAAGGTTGTCGCCAAAACTAAAATTATCCAAATGCATGGGGGACTCCATCTTTACAATTTGTGCCAGCAGGGCGCCACCACAACCCTCCTCCTCCTCGCCAGCACTCTTGCCCGATGAAGGTGGTAATGCCACTTGTCCTGCAGGTAGACTTGCTTGGGACATGTTCACACCCTGCATTGGCTGCGGCTTGGCTTCCACAGCTTCCCCACTTGCCAGCACCTTAGCCTCTTCAGCCTCCATTTCTTGGACCTCATCCTCACTACTGCTCTCATCTGCTGAACAATCACCCCCAATCTCCTCTTCTTTTACTGGGGATTTCATCCTGGAGGAGTGATCCTCATTAAGAAGTTTCTCCCTAAATAAATCGCTCCCCTCCAGGACAGCCATTCTCCTCAGCTCAGTCTCCTCCAGCTCCAGCCTCAAGGACTTAACCCTTGCAGAGTACTCTGGTTTCCTGCGCTTGGTAGTTGTGCTCACCTGATACTTTGCAAACTTTAGCTCCTCTCTCAGCTCCCTCAGCTTCTTCCCAAGGAGTTCGTACTCACCAATCTTGGCAGCAAGTCTGGAGCTGTATGTCGCCATAGACTCCTTGGGTCTTCTCTGGCCCCACTGCTCCACAACCTGGCTCTTGGAGGAGCTCTTCTGTGCTGCAGAGACCTTCTTTAAACCTGTCTTGCTTGCAGGCTTTTCTTCCTGGCTGAGAGCCTTGCGGCTTCCAACCATTGCTGGAGGGACAGAATCCACATCGCTGCGGACCCTGCCAGATCTTCTAACCCCTCCAGCCGGGGCACTGGCTGGTAGCTTTCCCTCTACACCCCTCGCCAGCCTGGACCGAGGAGTGGAGGTCAGGGGATTCATGCTGATGGCTCCCCCAGGAATCTGCCACCTTCCTGGGAAAGCAGGTGGAAAAATCAGCCTCTCTCCTCTGGAAGTCTGGAGTCTCAGGAGCTCAGCAACAGACACACCTAGCGACCACACCCTCCAGAGCTGTACTCACTATTCTGCTGGTGAGGTCACTGTGTACATACATTACATTACTTATCCTGTACTGATCCTGAGTTATATCCTGTATTATACCCCAGAGCTGTACTCACTATTCTGCTGGTGAGATCACTGTGTAGATACATTACATTACTTATCCTGTACTGATCCTGAGTTATATCCTGTATTATACTCCAGAGCTGTACTCACTATTCTGCTGGGGTCACTGTGTACATACATTACATTACTTATCCTGTACTGATCCTGAGTTATATCCTGTATTATACTCCAGAGCTGAACTCACTATTCTGCTGGTGAGGTCACTGTGTACATACATTACATTACTTATCCTGTACTGATCCTGAGTTATATCCTGTATTATACTCCAGAGCTGTACTCACTATTCTGCTGGTGAGGTCACTGTGTACATACATTACATTACTTATCCTGTACTGATCCTGAGTTATATCCTGTATTATACTCCAGAGCTGTACTCACTATTCTGCTGGTGAGGTCACTGTGTACATACATTACATTACTTATCCTGTACTGATCCTGAGTTATATCCTGTATTATACCCCAGAGCTGTACTCACTATTCTGCTGGTGAGGTCACTGTGTACATACATTACATTACTTATCCTGTACTGATCCTGAGTTATATCCTGTATTATACTCCAGAGCTGTACTCACTATTCTGCTGGTGAGATCACTGTGTACATACATTACATTACTTATCCTGTACTGATCCTGAGTTATATCCTGTATTATACCCCAGAGCTGTACTCACTATTCTGCTGGTGAGGTCACTGTGTACATACATTACATTACTTATCCTGTACTGATCCTGAGTTATTTCCTGTATTATACTCCAGAGCTGTACTCACTATTCTGCTGGTGAGATCACTTCGTACATACATTACTTATCCTGTACTGATCCTGAGTTATATCCTTTATTATCCTCCAGAGCTGTACTCACTATTCTGCTGGTGAGATCACTGTGTACATACATTACATTACTTATCTTGTACTGATCCTGAGTTATATCCTGTATCATACCCCAGAGCTGTACTCACTATTCTGCTGGTACATCATTTATTATGCTCCTGTTACTTTTATTACAACATATTATAACAACATAAAATGAGTGTAACCAAAACAGGACAATAAGATAAATCATATATAACATCCAATCCACTGGACGCAGAACATTTTCACATGACAATCGCGTTTCTTCCAGGATAATAATATAATAAATATAATAATAATAATATAATAATAATAATAATAACCTTCTCATCCTCCAGCTCCATAATATCATTTCCCTCAGACACAACATATAATAACCAAGGATTCTCCCCCCCCCCCCCCCCCCCCGGCTGACGATTCATTTCCCCTCCTTCCTGTATTTCTAAGCATAATACCGCCACCGCGCTCTGCGTCTAAACCAACACAAACGCCTCAGGTTTTATATTATATAAAAAAAAAAAATCCTCTTCCTGAGAGAAAAAAATCCCACAAGGAAACACTGTAAAAATTATATAAAATTGTTATAAACTGAAGACTCTGCAATAAATCTACAATAGTTTTGTAATAATTACCAAGAATCTCATCATCCCCAAAGGGTTTTAGAACCTCGGGCCCTTCAACAGACCACCGCCCCCCTCCACTGCACCCCCAGGAGAGAAGTCCTACTAGTGCCCAACCTGCTACACTCCACAGACCTGATCTTCCCTCAGTCCCCAGTGATGTTCCCACAGACCTGATCTTCCCTCAGTCCCCAGTGATGTTCCTACAGACCTGATCTTCCCAAGGTCACCAGTGATGTTCCCACAGACCTGATCTTCCCTCAGTCCCCAGTGATGTTCCTACAGACCTGATCTTCCCTCAGTCCCCAGTGATGTTCCTACAGACCTGATCTTCCCTCAGTCCCCAGTGATGTTCCTACAGACCTGATCTTCCCTCAGTCCCCAGTGATGTTCCTACAGACCTGATCTTCCCGAGGTCTCCAGTGATGTTCCCACAGACCTGATCTTCCCTCAGTCCCCAGTGATGTTCCTACAGACCTGATCTTCCCAAGGTCACCAGTGATGTTCCCACAGACCTGATCTTCCCTCAGTCCCCAGTGATGTTCCTACAGACCTGATCTTCCCGAGGTCTCCAGTGATGTTCCCACAGACCTGATCTTCCCTCAGTCCCCAGTGATGTTCCTACAGACCTGATCTTCCCAAGGTCACCAGTGATGTTCCTACAGACCTGATCTTCCCTCACTCCCCAGTGCTGTTCCCACAGACCTGATCTTCCCTCAGTCCCCAGTGATGTTCCCACAGACCTGATCTTCCCTCAGTCCCCAGTGATGTTCCCACAGACCTGATCTTCCCGAGGTCTCCAGTGATGTTCCCACAGACCTGATCTTCCCTCAGTCCCCAGTGATGTTCCCACAGACCTGATCTTCCCTCACTCCCCAGTGATGTTCCTACAGACCTGATCTTCCCTCACTCCCCAATGATGTTCCTACAGATCTGATCTTCCCTCAGTCCCCAGTGATGTTCCTACAGACCTGATCTTCCCTCACTCCCCAGTGATGTTCCCACAGACCTGATCTTCCCTCAGTCCCCAGTGATGTTCCTACAGACCTGATCTTTCCTCAGTCCCCAGTGATGTCCCCACATACCTGATCTTCCCGAGGTCTCCAGTGATGTCCCTCCAGATCTGATCTTCCCTCAGTCCCCAGTAATGTTCCTACAGACCTGATCTTCCCTCACTCCCCAGTGATGTTCCCACAGATCTGATCTTCCCTCAGTCCACAGTGATGTTCCCACAGACCTGATCTTCTCTCAGTCCCCAGTGATGTTCCCACAAACCTGATCTTCCCTCACTCCCCAGTGATCTTCCCACAGACCTGATCTTCCCTCTGTCCCCAGTGATGTTCCCACAGATCTGATCTTCCCTCAGTCCCCAGTGATGTTCCCACAGATCTGATCTTCCCTCAGTCCCCAGTGATGTTCCTACAGACCTGATCTTCCCTCAGTCCCTAGTGATGTTCCCACAGACCTGATCTTCCCTCAGTCCCCAGTGATGTTCCTACAGATCTGATCTTCCCTCAGTCCCCAGTGATGTTCCTACAGACCTGATCTTCCCTCAGTCCCCAGTGATGTTCCCACAGATCTGATCTTCCCTCAGTCCCCAGTGATGTTCCCACAGACCTGATCTTCCCGAGGTCTCCAGTGATGTCCCTACAGACCTGATCTTCCCTCAGTCCCCAGTGATGTTCCCACAGACCTGATCTTCCCTCAGTCCCCAGTGATGTTCCCACAGACCTGATCTTCCCAAGGTCACCAGTGATGTTCCCACAGACCTGATCTTCCCTCAGTCCCCAGTGATGTTCCTACAGATCTGATCTTCCCTCAGTCCCCAGTGATGTTCCTACAGACCTGATCTTCCCTCAGTCCCCAGTGATGTTCCCACAGACCTGATCTTCCCTCACTCCTCAGTGATGTTCCCACAGACCTGATCTTCTCTCAGTCCCCAGTGATGTTCCTACAGACCTGATCTTCCCTCAGTCCCCAGTGATGTTCCCACAGACCTGATCTTCCCTCACTCCTCAGTGATGTTCCCACAGACCTGATCTTCTCTCAGTCCCCAGTGATGTTCCTACAGATCTGATCTTCCCTCAGTCCCCAGTGATGTTCCCACAGACCTGATCTTCCCTCACTCCCCAGTGATGTTCCCACAGACCTGATCTTCCCTCAGTCCCCAGTGATGTTCCCACAGACCTGATCTTCCCTCAGTCCCCAGTGATGTTCCCACAGATCTGATCTTTCCTCACTCCCCAGTGATGTTCCCACAGATCTGATCTTCCCTCAGTCCCCGGTGATGTTCCTACAGACCAGATCTTCCCTCAGTCCTCGGTGATGTTCCTACAGACCTGATCTTCCCTCAGTCCTCGGTGATGTTCCTACAGACCTGATCTTCCCTCAGCCCTCGGTGATGTTCCTACAGACCAGATCTTCCCTCAGTCCTCGGTGATGTTCCTACAGACCTGATCTTCCCTCAGTCCTCGGTGATGTTCCTACAGACCTGATCTTCCCTCAGTCCTCGGTGATGTTCCTACAGACCGGATCTTCCCTCAGTCCTCGGTGATGTTCCTACAGACCTCCACCTCAGAGAGGACTTTCTGCTGTGTAGATACTAGACACCGTGCATTTCACGTGTGGTACCTAACCACTAAACTGACAAAGAATAACGTGCACCGATCTCGGCCACCCAGGTTCCTGAATGCTCCGTACGCTCACTCTGTATAAGAAAGGCCGGTGAGCTCACTCCAGGAAATGAAGGCCCCCCCTGTTATAGACCCCTATATTAAAGGGACAATGAAGCAGGAAACTATCCGTGCTCTCCAGTGTGGACCCACATCCCCTTTCATCGGAGCTCCTACATTTCATGTTGTCCATTATACACAGCCTCCCCTGAAGGCAGTGCCAGGCCAATGCCAAAACTTATGCAGGATCTGTATCTAATTCAAAAGACTTAAATCAACCCCGACCTGGCAGTCCCTGAGCACCAGGGACTTCAGGAAATGGGTCAAAATCTCCTTGACTGGGTCTTGATCTCCAAGGAAGGGTGACTAGCCGGACCCCACTTATCCCCAATCCTGTGGATAGGGTATAAATGTTATTTCCCTGGAGTACCCCCAGGGTACACCTGAGCCCCCTAGTCTCTCCGTGCGGTACGTACCCTCTCTCTCCATCCTTGTCCCAAAAACAGATGGAAGAAGCAGCTGTAGATCCTTGTCCAGTAAATGCTATCCAGGAAGATAAGCGGGGGGGGGGGTACCCATTCTCTTGGGGTCAGAAGCCACCCGCTCCACTGGTCCACTTTCCAAGCATCATCCTTTAGCCTACCATCCCAGTTATTAGGGGGTGCCCCTCTACCACTCTCAGGGTGGCCTCCGGCTCCTCGTGGCTTATCCTAACACCTACCAATGACCCAGCATCAACCCTCCTGAGGAATGGGTATTGTGGCATCAAAGGGCAACCCTGACGAACTCCAGACCCAACCACATAAGAGGGGGCAGACCAACTGTTCACCAGCTTGAACCCCTCTGCCCCGTCATACAAGGTATTCAGCCAATCTACAGACCTCCCTGGTGGGCCATATCTGAGGAGGACAGACCAGAGGTACTCGTGGGTCACCTCATTAAAGGCGGCATCATGTCTCCTGGACCTGGACCACTCTGCTCCACACCCTCCCTGACACTAGGTGGCAGCACTTAAGGTGCTTCAGGCTGAAATGTAGCAATTCTGGGCCCCCGAGAGGAGCTGGGTGCAAACTTCTCCAGACGATTAAACACTATCTTGGCCAAGAACGTTCTGTCCCTGTTGAGAAGAGCGATGGGACTCTGGTGCTCAATATCACGGGATTCTCTACCTGATGGCTAAAGAATCAGAGCGGACCGTGACCTCACAGAGTGCCCGAAAAGAGACACTCACTGAAGACCTCGCTCAAAGGATAGAACCACTAAGGTGCTAAACCATCTGAATTGTCAATTTCACTACTTCTCTGAATTCTTCATGTCTTATCCTCCAGAGCTGCACTCACTATTCTGCTGTTATACCATGTCATATCCTCCAGAGCTGCACTCACTATTCTGCTGTTATACCATGTCTTATCCTCCAGAGCTGCACTCACTATTCTGCTGTTATACCATGTCTTATCCTCCAGAGCTGCACTCACTATTCTGCTGTACACCATGTCTTATCCTCCAGAGCTGCACTCACTATTCTGCTGTTATACCATGTCATATCCTCCAGAGCTGCACTCACTATTCTGCTGTTACATCATGTCATATCCTCCAGAGCTGCACTCACTATTCTGCTGTTATACCATGTCTTATCCTCCAGAGCTGCACTCACTATTCTGCTGTTATACCATGTCTTATCCTCCAGAGCTGCACTCACTATTCTGCTGTTACATCACGTCTTACACTGACAGTAGTGATTGAAGAGTGATTTGGGGTGGGGAGGGTAATTACGGTGACAGCCATAACACAGACATTCATGGACTCACCGTTGGCAAACACCCGATGCCAGACTGAGGAACAGAGAAGTCAGCGACCACCGGGACATAATGAAAGAGAAGAAAATACAGATCTTATTATATGTAGCGAGACACAAATGGTAACCCCTCATTATCCACAACACAAGGGAGAAGGGAGTCTCTACTGTAAGAGCAGTCACACTATGGAGTCTATACTGTAAGAGAGGTCACACTATGGTGTCTATACTGTAAGAGAGGTCACACTATGGAGTCTATACTGTAAGAGAGGTCACACTATGGAGTCTATACTGTAAGAGAGGTCACACTATGGAGTCTATACTGTAAGAGAGGTCACACTATGGAGTCTATACTGTAAGAGAGGTCACACTATGGAGTCTATACTGTAAGAGAGGTCACACTATGGAGTCTATACTGTAAGAGAGGTCACACTATGGAATCTATACTGTAAGAGAGGTCACACTATGGAGTCTATACTGTAAGAGAGGTCACACTATGGAGTCTATACTGTAAGAGAGGTCACACTATGGAGTCTATACTGTAAGAGAGGTCACACTATGGAGTCTATACTGTAAGAGCGGTCACACTATGGAGTCTATACTGTAAGAGCGGTCACACTATGGAGTATATACTGTAAGAGCGGTCACACTATGGAGTCTATACTGTAAGAGAGGTCACACTATGGAGTCTATACTGTAAGAGAGGTCACACTATGGAGTCTCTACTGTAAGAGCGGTCACACTATGGAGTCTATACTGTAAGAGAGGTCACACTATGGAGTCTATACTGTAAGAGAGGTCACACTATGGAGTCTATACTGTAAGAGAGATCACACTATGGAGTCTATACTGTAAGAGCGGTCACACTATGGAGTCTATACTGTAAGAAAGGTCACACTATGGAGTCTATACTGTAAGAGAGATCACACTATGGAGTCTATACTGTAAGAGGTCACACTATGGAGTCTATACTGTAAGAGAGGTCACACTATGGAGTCTATACTGTAAGAGAGGTCACACTATGGAGTCTATACTGTAAGAGAGGTCACACTATGGAGTATATACTGTAAGAGCGGTCACACTATGGAGTCTATACTGTAAGAGCGGTTACACTATGGAGTCTATACTGTAAGAGAGGTCACACTATGGAGTCTATACTGTAAGAGAGGTCACACGATGGAGTCTATACTGTAAGAGAGGTCACACTATGGAGTCTATACTGTAAGAGAGGTCACACTATGGAGTCTATACTGTAAGAGAGGTCACACTATGGAGTCTATACTGTAAGAGAGGTCACACTATGGAGTCTATACTGTAAGAGAGGTCACACTATGGAGTCTATACTGTAAGAGCGGTCACACTATGGAGTCTATACTGTAAGAGAGGTCACACTATGGAGTCTCTACTGTAAGAGCGGTCACACTATGGAGTCTATACTGTAAGAGAGGTCACACTATGGAGTCTATACTGTAAGAGAGGTCACACTATGGAGTCTATACTGTAAGAGAGGTCACACTATGGAGTCTATACTGTAAGAGAGGTCACACTATGGAGTCTATACTGTAAGAGAGGTCACACTATGGAGTCTATACTGTAAGAGAGGTCACACTATGGAGTCTATACTGTAAGAGAGGTCACACTATGGAGTCTATACTGTAAGAGAGATCACACTATGGAGTCTATACTGTAAGAGAGGTCACACTATGGAGTCTATACTGTAAGAGCGGTCACACTATGGAGTCTATACTGTAAGAGCGGTCACACTATGGAATCTATACTGTAAGAGAGGTCACACTATGGAGTCTATACTGTAAGAGAGGTCACACTATGGAGTCTATACTGTAAGAGAGGTCACACTATGGAGTCTATACTGTAAGAGAGGTCACACTATGGAGTCTATACTGTAAGAGCGGTCACACTATGGAGTCTATACTGTAAGAGAGGTCACACTATGGAGTCTCTACTGTAAGAGCGGTCACACTATGGAGTCTATACTGTAAGAGAGGTCACACTATGGAGTCTATACTGTAAGAGAGGTCACACTATGGAGTCTATACTGTAAGAGAGGTCACACTATGGAGTCTATACTGTAAGAGAGGTCACACTATGGAGTCTATACTGTAAGAGAGGTCACACTATGGAGTCTATACTGTAAGAGAGGTCACACTATGGAGTCTATACTGTAAGAGAGGTCACACTATGGAGTCTATACTGTAAGAGAGATCACACTATGGAGTCTATACTGTAAGAGAGGTCACACTATGGAGTCTATACTGTAAGAGCGGTCACACTATGGAGTCTATACTGTAAGAGCGGTCACACTATGGAATCTATACTGTAAGAGAGGTCACACTATGGAGTCTATACTGTAAGAGAGGTCACACTATGGAGTCTATACTGTAAGAGAGGTCACACTATGGAGTCTATACTGTAAGAGCAGTCACACTATGGAGTCTATACTGTAAGACCGGTCACACTATGGAGTCTATACTGTAAGAGAGGTCACACTATGGAGTCTATACTGTAAGAGAGGTCACACTATGGAGTCTATACTGTAAGAGCGGTTACACTATGGAGTCTATACTGTAAGAGAGGTCACACTATGGAGTCTATACTGTAAGAGAGGTCACACGATGGAGTCTATACTGTAAGAGAGGTCACACTATGGAGTCTATACTGTAAGAGAGGTCACACTATGGAGTCTATACTGTAAGAGAGGTCACACTATGGAGTCTATACTGTAAGAGAGGTCACACTATGGAGTCTATACTGTAAGAGAGGTCACACTATGGAGTCTATACTGTAAGAGCGGTCACACTATGGAGTCTATACTGTAAGAGCGGTCACACTATGGAGTCTATACTGTAAGAGAGGTCACACTATGGAGTCTATACTGTAAGAGAGGTCACACTATGGAGTCTATACTGTAAGAGCGGTCACACTATGGAGTCTATACTGTAAGAGCGGTCACACTATGGAATCTATACTGTAAGAGCGGTCACACTATGGAGTATATACTGTAAGAGAGGTCACACTATGGAGTCTATACTGTAAGAGAGGTCACACTATGGAGTCTATACTGTAAGAGAGGTCACACTATGGAGTCTATACTGTAAGAGAGGTCACACTATGGAGTCTATACTGTAAGAGAGCGGTCACACTATGGAGTATATACTGTAAGAGCGGTCACACTATGGAGTCTATACTGTAAGAGAGGTCACACTATGGAGTCTATACTGTAAGAGCAGTCACACTATGGAGTCTATACTGTAAGAGAGGTCACACTATGGAGTCTATACTGTAAGAGAGGTCACACTATGGGGTCTATACTGTAAGAGAGGTCACACTATGGAGTCTCTACTGTAAGAGCGGTCACACTATGGAGTATATACTGTAAGAGAGGTCACACTATGGAGTCTCTACTGTAAGAGCGGTCACACTATGGAGTATATACTGTAAGAGAGGTCACACTATGGAATCTATACTGTAAGAGAGGTCACACTATGGAGTCTATACTGTAAGAGAGGTCACACTATGGAGTCTATACTGTAAGAGAGGTCACACTATGGGGTCTATACTGTAAGAGAGGTCACACTATGGAGTCTATACTGTAAGAGCGGTCACACTATGGAGTCTATACTGTAAGAGAGGTCGCACTATGGAGTCTATACTGTAAGATCGGTCACACTATGGAATCTATACTGTAAGAGAGGTCACACTATGGGGTCTATACTGTAAGAGAGGTCACACTATGGAGTCTATACTGTAAGAGCGGTCACACTATGGAGTCTATACTGTAAGAGAGATCACACTATGGAGTCTCTACTGTAAGAGAGATCACACTATGGAGTCTATACTGTAAGAGAGATCACACTATGGAGTATATACTGTAAGAGCGGTCACACTATGGAGTCTCTACTGTAAGAGCAGTCACACTATGGAGTCTCTACTGTAAGAGCGGTCACACTATAGAGTCTATACTGTAAGAGAGGTCACACTATGGAGTCTATACTGTAAGAGAGGTCACACTATGGAGTCTATACTGTAAGAGCGGTCACACTATGGAGTCTATACTGTAAGAGAGGTCACACTATGGAGTCTATACTGTAAGAGCGGTCACACTATGGAGTCTATACTGTAAGAGCGGTCACACTATGGAGTCTATACTGTAAGAGAGGTCACACTATGGAGTCTATACTGTAAGAGAGGTCACACTATGGAGTCTATACTGTAAGAGGGGTCACACTATGGAGTCTATACTGTAAGAGAGGTCACACTATGGAGTCTATACTGTAAGAGCGGTCACACTATGGAGTCTATACTGTAAGTGAGGTCACACTATGGAGTCTATACTGTAAGAGAGGTAACACTATGGAGTCTATACTGTAAGAGAGGTCACACTATGGAGTCTATACTGTAAGAGAGGTCACACTATGGAGTCTATACTGTAAGAGAGGTCACACTATGGAGTCTATACTGTAAGAGCGGTATCACTATGGAGTCTATACTGTAAGAGAGGTCACACTATGGAGTCTATACTGTAAGAGAGGTCACACTATGGAGTATATACTGTAAGAGAGGTCACACTATGGAGTCTATACTGTAAGAGCGGTTACACTATGGAGTCTATACTGTAAGAGAGGTCACACTATGGAGTCTATACCGTAAGAGAGGTCACACTATGGAGTCTATACCGTAAGAGCGGTCACACTATGGAGTCTATACCGTAAGAGAGGTCACACTATGGAGTCTATACCGTAAGAGAGGTCACACTATGGAGTCTATACCGTAAGAGCGGTCACACTATGGAGTCTATACTGTAAGAGAGGTCACACTATGGAGTCTATACTGTAAGAGAGGTCACACTATGGAGTCTATACTGTAAGAGAGCGGTCACACTATGGAGTATATACTGTAAGAGGGGTCACACTATGGAGTCTACACTGTAAGAGAGGTCACACTATGGAGTATATACTGTAAGAGAGGTCACACTATGGAGTCTATACTGTAAGAGAGGTCACACTATGGAGTCTACACTGTAAGAGAGGTCACACTATGGAGTATATACTGTAAGAGAGGTCACACTATGGAGTCTATACTGTAAGAGAGGTCACACTATGGAGTCTATACTGTAAGATCGGTCACACTATGGAGTCTATACTGTAAGAGCGGTCGCACTATGGAGTCTATACTGTAAGAGAGGTCACACTATGGAGTCTATACTGTAAGAGAGGTCACACTATGGAGTCTATACTGTAAGAGAGGTCACACTATGGAGTCTATACTGTAAGAGAGGTCACACTATGGAGTATATACTGTAAGAGCGGTCACACTATGGAGTCTATACTGTAAGAGGGGTCACACTATGGAGTCTATACTGTAAGAGAGGTCACACTATGGAGTCTATACTGTAAGAGAGGTCACACTATGGAGTCTATACTGTAAGAGAGGTCACACTATGGAGTCTATACTGTAAGAGAGGTCACACTATGGAGTCTATACCGTAAGAGAGGTCACACTATGGAGTCTATACTGTAAGAGCGGTCACACTATGGGGTCTATACTGTAATAGCGTTCACACTATGGAGTCTATACTGTAAGAGAGGTCACACTATGGAGTCTATACTGTAAGAGAGGTCACACTATGGAGTCTATACTGTAAGAGAGGTCACACTATGGAGTCTATACTGTAAGAGAGGTCACACTATGGAGTCTATACTGTAAGAGAGGTCACACTATGGAGTCTATACTGTAAGAGAGGTCACACTATGGAGTCTATACTGTAAGAGCGGTCACACTATGGAGTCTATACTGTAAGAGAGGTCACACTATGGAGTCTATACTGTAAGAGAGGTCACACTATGGGGTCTATACTGTAATAGCGTTCACACTATGGAGTCTATACTGTAAGAGAGGTCACACTATGGAGTCTATACTGTAAGAGAGGTCACACTATGGAGTCTATACTGTAAGAGCGGTCACACTATGGAGTCTATACTGTAAGAGCGGTCACACTATGGAGTCTATACTGTAAGAGCGGTCACACTATGGAGTCTATACTGTAAGAGCGGTCACACTATGGAGTCTATACTGTAAGAGCGGTCACACTATGGAGTCTATACTGTAAGAGCGGTCACACTATGGAGTCTATACTGTAAGAGCGGTCACACTATGGAGTCTATACTGTAAGAGCGGTCACACTATGGAGTCTATACTGTAAGAGCGGTCACACTATGGAGTCTATACTGTAAGAGCGGTCACACTATGGAGTCTATACTGTAAGAGAGGTCACACTATGGAGTCTATACTGTAAGAGAGGTCACACTATGGAGTCTATACTGTAAGAGCGGTCACACTATGGAGTCTATACTGTAAGAGAGGTCACACTATGGAGTCTATACTGTAAGAGAGGTCACACTATGGAGTCTATACTGTAAGAGCGGTCACACTATGGAGTCTATACTGTAAGAGCGGTCACACTATGGAGTCTATACTGTAAGAGTGGTCACACTATGGAGTCTATACTGTAAGAGCGGTCACACTATGGAGTATATACTGTAAGAGAGGTCACACTATGGAGTATATACTGCGGTCACACTATGGAGTATATACTGCGGTCACACTATGGAGTATATACTGCGGTCACACTATGGAGTATATACTGCGGTCACACTATGGAGTATATACTGCGGTCACACTATGGAGTATATACTGCGGTCACACTATGGAGTATATACTGCGGTCACACTATGGAGTATATACTGCGGTCACACTATGGAGTATATACTGCGGTCACACTATGGAGTATATACTGCGGTCACACTATGGAGTATATACTGCGGTCACACTATGGAGTATATACTGCGGTCACACTATGGAGTATATACTGCGGTCACACTATGGAGTATATACTGCGGTCACACTATGGAGTATATACTGCGGTCACACTATGGAGTATATAGTGCGGTCACACTATGGAGTATATAGTGCGGTCACACTATGGAGTATATACTGCGGTCACACTATGGAGTATATACTGCGGTCACACTATGGAGTATATACTGCGGTCACACTATGGAGTATATACTGCGGTCACATATATATAATCCTGTTTCCCATTCTCAGTCACCCCCTCCTGTTAACCCCCGCCCTGCTGCAGCGCTCACCTGATCCGATCTTTGTGAGTCCATTGTGCTGGATGAAGATTGTGTCATTTGTCAGGTTCCCGTGTATAATGACCGGATCACAGGAGTGGAGGTAACTGAGGAAAGACAGAGGCCTCTATATACTCTCTCTATATATATATACAGTCACATCCCCGGCCTCTATATACTCTATATATATATATATACATACAGTCACATCCCCGACCTCTATATACTCTATATATATATATACACACAGTCACATCCCCGGCCTCTATATACTCCGCTCTATATATATATACACAGTCACATCCCCGGCCTCTATATACTCCGCTCTATATATATACACACAGTCACATCCCCGGCCTCTATATACTCCATATATATATATACATACAGTCACATCCCCGGCCTCTATATACTCTATATATATATATACAGTCACATCCCCGGCCTCTATATACTCCATATATATATATACATACAGTCACATCCCCGACCTCTATATACTCTATATATATATATACAGTCACATCCCCGGCCTCTATATACTCCATATATATATATACATACAGTCACATCCCCGACCTCTATATACTCTATATATACATACAGTCACATCCCCGGCCTCTATATACTCCGCTCTATATATATATATATATATATATATATATACACACACAGTCACATCCCCGGCCTCTATATACTCCATATATATATATACATACAGTCACATCCCCGACCTCTATATACTCTATATATACATACAGTCACATCCCCGACCTCTATATACTCTATATATACATACAGTCACATCCCCGGCCTCTATATACTCCATATATATATATATACATACAGTCACATCCCCGACCTCTATATACTCTATATATACATACAGTCACATCCCCGACCTCTATATACTCTATATATATATATATATATACACACAGTCACATCCCCGACCTCTATATATATATATATATATATATATATATATATATATATATATATATATATATATACACACAGTCACATCCCCGGCCTCTATATACTCCGCTCTATATATATATATATACACACACACAGTCACATCCCCGGCCTCTATATACTCCATATATATATACATACAGTCACATCCCCGGCCTCTATATACTCCGCTCTATATATATATATATACACACACACAGTCACATCCCCGGCCTCTATATACTCCATATATATATATATATATATACATACAGTCACATCCCCGGCCTCTATATACTCCATATATATATATATATATACACACAGTCACATCCCCGGCCTCTATAAACTCTCTCTATATATATATATATATACACAGTCACATCCCCGGCCTCTATAAACTCTCTCTATATATATATACAGTCACATCCCCGGCCTCTATATACTCCGCTCTATATATATATACACACACAGTCACATCCCCGGCCTCTATATACTCCGCTCTATATATATATACACACAGTCACATCCCCGGCCTCTATATACTCCGCTCTATATATATATATATATACACACAGTCACATCCCCGGCCTCTATATACTCCATATATATATACATACAGTCACATCCCCGACCTCTATATACTCTATATATATATATATATATATATACACACACAGTCACATCCCCGGCCTCTATATACTCCATATATATATATATACATACAGTCACATCCCCGGCCTCTATATACTCCATATATATATATATACACACAGTCACATCCCCGGCCTCTATAAACTCTCTCTATATATATATATATACACAGTCACATCCCCGGCCTCTATATACTCCGCTCTATATATATATACACACAGTCACATCCCCGGCCTCTATATACTCCGCTCTATATATATATACACACAGTCACATCCCCGGCCTCTATATACTCCGCTCTATATATATATATATATATATATATATATATATATATATATATATATATACACAGTCACATCCCCGGCCTCTATATACTCCATATATATATATATACACAGTCACATCCCCGGCCTCTATAAACTC
>NW_026608693.1:0-57546 GCF_029499605.1 Hyla sarda
CACATCAGAGGATTACCTGCACACTGTATACTACTGACACATCAGAGGATTACCGACGCACACTGTATATACTGACACATCAGAGGATTACCGCACACTGTATATATACTGACACATCAGAGGATTACCGCACACTGTATATACTGACACATCAGAGGATTACTGCACACTGTATATACTGACACATCAGAGGATTACCGCACACTGTATATACTGACACATCAGAGGATTACCTGCACACTGTATATACTGACACATCAGAGGATTACCGCACACTGTATATACTGACACATCAGAGGATTACCGCACACTGTATATACTGACACATCAGAGGATTACCGCACACTGTATATACTGACACATCAGAGGATTACCGCACACTGTATATACTGACACATCAGAGGATTACTCGCACACTGTATATACTGACACATCAGAGGATTACCTGCACACTGTATATACTGACACATCAGAGGATTACCTGCACACTGTATATACTGACACATCAGAGGATTACCGCACACTGTATATACTGACACATCAGAGGATTACTGCACACTGTATATACTGACACATCAGAGGATTACCGCACACTGTATATACTGACACATCAGAGGATTACCTGCACACTGTATATACTGACACATCAGAGGATTACCGCACACTGTATATACTGACACATCAGAGGATTACCGCACACTGTATATACTGACACATCAGAGGATTACCGCACACTGTATATACTGACACATCAGAGGATTACTGCACACTGTATATACTGACACATCAGAGGATTACTGCACACTGTATATACTGACACATCAGAGGATTACCTGCACACTGTATATACTGACACATCAGAGGATTACTGCACACTGTATATACTGACACATCAGAGGATTACCGCACACTGTATATACTGACACATCAGAGGATTACCGCACACTGTATATACTGACACATCAGAGGATTACTGCACACTGTATATACTGACACATCAGAGGATTACTGCACACTGTATATACTGACACATCAGAGGATTACTGCACACTGTATATACTGACACATCAGAGGATTACCGCACACTGTATATACTGACACATCAGAGGATTACCGCACACTGTATATACTGACACATCAGAGGATTACCGCACACTGTATATACTGACACATCAGAGGATTACCGCACACTGTATATACTGACACATCAGAGGATTACCGCACACTGTATATACTGACACATCAGAGGATTACCGCACACTGTATATACTGACACATCAGAGGATTACCGCACACTGTATATACTGACACATCAGAGGATTACCGCACACTGTATTACTGACACATCAGAGGATTACCGCACACTGTATATACTGACACATCAGAGGATTACCGCACACTGTATATACTGACACATCAGAGGATTACCTGCACACTGTATATACTGACACATCAGAGGATTACCTGCACACTGTATATACTGACACATCAGAGGATTACTGCACACTGTATATACTGACACATCAGAGGATTACCGCACACTGTATATACTGACACATCAGAGGATTACTGCACACTGTATTATACTGACACATCAGAGGATACCGCACACTGTATATACTGACACATCAGAGGATTACCGCACACTGTATATACTGACACATCAGAGGATTACCGCACACTGTATATACTGACACATCAGAGGATTACCGCACACTGTATATACTGACACATCAGAGGATTACCGCACACTGTATATACTGACACATCAGAGGATTACCGCACACTGTATATACTGACACATCAGAGGATTACCGCACACTGTATATACTGACACATCAGAGGATTACCGCACACTGTATATACTGACACATCAGAGGATTACTGCACACTGTATATACTGACACATCAGAGGATTACTGCACACTGTATATACTGACACATCAGAGGATTACCGCACACTGTATATACTGACACATCAGAGGATTACCAGCACACTGTATATACGTGACACATCAGAGGATTACTGCACACTGTATATACTGACACATCAGAGGATTACCGCACACTGTATATACTGACACATCAGAGGATTACCGCACACTGTATATACTGACACATCAGAGGATTACTGCACACTGTATATACTGACACATCAGAGGATTACTGCACACTGTATATACTGACACATCAGAGGATTACCGCACACTGTATATACTGACACATCAGAGGATTACCGCACACTGTATATACTGACACATCAGATGATTACCGCACACTGTATATACTGACACATCAGAGGATTACCGCACACTGTATATACTGACACATCAGAGGATTACCGCACACTGTAGTATACTGACACATCAGAGGATTACTGCACACTGTATATACTGACACATCAGAGGATTACCGCACACTGTATATACTGACACATCAGAGGATTACTGCACACTGTATATACTGACACATCAGAGGATTACCGCACACTGTATATACTGACACATCAGAGGATTACTGCACACTGTATATACTGACACATCAGAGGATTACTGCACACTGTATATACTGACACATCAGAGGATTACCGCACACTGTATATACTGACACATCAGAGGATTACTGCACACTGTATATACTGACACATCAGAGGATTACTGCACACTGTATATACTGACACATCAGAGGATTACTGCACACTGTATATACTGACACATCAGAGGATTACTGCACACTGTATACTGACACATAGAGGATTACTGCACACTGTATATACTGACACATCAGAGGATTACAGCACTGTATATACTGACACATCAGAGGATTACCGCACACTGTATATACTGACACATCAGAGGATTACTGCACACTGTATATACTGACACATCAGAGGATTACCGGACACTGTATATACTGACACATCAGAGGATTACCGCACACTGTATATACTGACACATCAGAGGATTACCGCACACTGTATATACTGACACATCAGAGGATTACTGCACACTGTATATACTGACACATCAGAGGATTACTGCACACTGTATATACTGACACATCAGAGGATTACCGCACACTGTATATACTGACACATCAGAGGATTACCGCACACTGTATATACTGACACATCAGAGGATTACCGCACACTGTATATACTGAGCACATCAGAAGATTACTGCACACTGTATATACTGACACATCAGAGGATTACCGCACACTGTATATACTGACACATCAGAGGATTACCGCACACTGTATATACTGACACATCAGAGGATTACCGCACACTGTATATACTGACACATCAGAGGATTACTGCACACTGTATATACTGACACATCAGAGGATTACCGCACACTGTATATACTGACACATCAGAGGATTACCGCATGCTGTATATACTGACACATCAGAGGATTACTGCACACTGTATATACTGACACATCAGAGGATTACCACACACTGTATATACTGACACATCAGAGGATTACCGCACACTGTATATACTGACACATCAGAGGATTACTGCACACTGTATATACTGACACATCAGAGGATTACCGCACACTGTATATACTGACACATCAGAGGATTACCGCACACTGTATATACTGACACATCAGAGGATTACTGCACACTGCATATACTGACACATCAGAGGATTACTGCACACTGTATATACTGACACATCAGAGGATTACCACACACTGTATATACTGACACATCAGAGGATTACCGCACACTGTATATACTGACACATCAGAGGATTACCGCACACTGTATATACTGACACATCAGAGGATTACCGCACACTGTATATACTGACACATCAGAGGATTACCGCACACTGTATATACTGACACATCAGAGGATTACCGCACACTGTATATACTGACACATCAGAGGATTACCGCACACTGTATATACTGACACATCAGAGGATTACCGCACACTGTATATACTGACACATCAGAGGATTACCGCACACTGTATATACTGACACATCAGAGGATTACCGCACACTGTATATACTGACACATCAGAGGATTACCGCACACTGTATATACTGACACATCAGAGGATTACTGCACACTGTATATACTGACACATCAGAGGATTACCGCACACTGTATATACTGACACATCAGAGGATTACCGCACACTGTATATACTGACACATCAGAGGATTACTGCACACTGTATATACTGACACATCAGAGGATTACTGCACACTGTATATACTGACACATCAGAGGATTACCGCACTGTATATACTGACACATCAGAGGATTACCGCACACTGTATATACTGACACATCAGATGATTACCACACACTGTATATACTGACACATCAGAGGATTACTGCACACTGTATATACTGACACATCAAAGGATTACCGCACACTGTATATACTGACACATCAGAGGATTACCGCACACTGTATATACTGACACATCAGAGGATTACCGCACACTGTATATACTGACACATCAGAGGATTACCGCACACTGTATATACTGACACATCAGAGGATTACCGCACACTGTATATACTGACACATCAGAGGATTACTACACTGTATATACTGACAAATCAGAAGATTACCACACACTGTATATACTGACACATTAGAGGATTCCCGCACACTGTATATACTGACACATCAGAGGATTACCGCACAGTATATACTGACACATCAGAGGATTACCGCACACTGTATATACTGACACATCAGAGGATTACCGCAAACTGTATATACTGACACATCAGAGGATTACTGCACACTGTATATACTGACACATCAGAGGATTACCGCACACTGTATATACTGACACATCAGAGGATTACTGCGCACTGTATATACTGACACATCAGAGGATTACCGCACACTGTATATACTGACACATCAGAGGATTACCGCACACTGTATATACTGACACATCATAGGATTACCGCACACTGTATATACTGACACATCAGAGGATTACTGCACACTGTATATACTGACACATCAGAGGATTACCGCACACTGTATATACTGACACATCAGAGGATTACCGCACACTGTATATACTGACACATCAGAGGATTACTGCACACTGTATATACTGACACATCAGAGGATTACCGCACACTGTATATACTGACACATCAGAGGATTACTGCACACTGTATATACTGACACATCAGAGGATTACCGCACACTGTATATACTGACACATCAGAGGATTACCGCACACTGTATATACTGACACATCAGAGGATTACCGCACACTGTATATACTGACACATCAGAGAATTACCGCACACTGTATATACTGACACATCAGAGGATTACAACACACTGTATATACTGACACATCAGAGGATTACTGCACACTGTATATACTGACACATCAGAGGATTACTACACACTGTATATACTGACACATCAGAGGATTACTGCACACTGTATATACTGACACATCAGAGGATTACTGCACACTGTATATACTGACACATCAGAGGATTACCGCACACTGTATATACTGACACATCAGAGGATTACCGCACACTGTATATACTGACACATCAGATGATTACTGCACACTGTATATACTGACACATCAGAGGATTACTGCACACTGTATATACTGACACATCAGAGGATTACTGCACACTGTATATACTGACACATCAGAGGATTACTGCACACTGTATATACTGACACATCAGAGGATTACCGCACACTGTATATACTGACACATCAGAGGATTACTGCACACTGTATATACTGACACATCAGAGGATTACCGCACACTGTATATACTGACACATCAGAGGATTACCGCACACTGTATATACTGACACATCAGAAGATTACCACACACTGTATATACTGACACATCAGAGGATTACTGCACACTGTATATACTGACACATCAGAGGATTACCGCACACTGTATATACTGACACATCAGAGGATTACTGCACACTGTATATACTGACACATCAGAGGATTACCACACACTGTATATACTGACACATCAGAGGATTACTGCACACTGTATATACTGACACATCAGAGGATTACTGCACACTGTATATACTGACACATCAGAGGATTACTGCACACTGTATATACTGACACATCAGAGGATTACAGCACTGTATATACTGACACATCAGAGGATTACTGCACACTGTATATACTGACACATCAGAGGATTACCGCACACTGTATATACTGACACATCAGAGGATTACTGCACACTGTATATACTGACACATCAGAGGATTACCGCACACTGTATATACTGACACATCAGAGGATTACTGCACACTGTATATACTGACACATCAGAGGATTACCGCACACTGTATATACTGACACATTAGAGGATTACCGCACACTGTATATACTGACACATCAGAGGATTACTGCACACTGTATATACTGACACATCAGAGGATTACTGCACACTGTATATACTGACACATCAGAGGATTACCGCACACTGTATATACTGACACATCAGAGGATTACCGCACACTGTATATACTGACACATCAGAGGATTACCGCACACTGTATATACTGACACATCAGAGGATTACCGCACACTGTATATACTGACACATCAGAGGATTACCGCACACTGTATATACTGACACATCAGAGGATTACCGCACACTGTATATACTGACACATCAGAGGATTACCGCACACTATATATACTGACACATCAGAGGATTACCGCACACTATATATACTGACACATCAGAGGATTACTGCACACTGTATATACTGACACATCAGAGGATTACCGCACACTGTATATACTGACACATCAGAGGATTACCGCACACTGTATATACTGACACATCAGATGATTACTGCACACTGTATATACTGACACATCAGAGGATTACTGCACACTGTATATACTGACACATCAGAGGATTACCGCACACTGTATATACTGACACATCAGAGGATTACTGCACACTGTATATACTGACACATCAGAGGATTACTGCACACTGTATATACTGACACATCAGAGGATTACCGCACACTGTATATACTGACACATCAGAGGATTACCGCACACTGTATATACTGACACATCAGAGGATTACCGCACACTGTATATACTGACACATCAGAGGATTACCGCACACTGTATATACTGACACATCAGAGGATTACTGCACACTGTATATACTGACACATCAGAGGATTGCTGCACACTATATATACTGACACATCAGAGGATTACTGCACACTGTATATACTGACACATCAGAGGATTACCGCACACTGTATATACTGACACATCAGAGGATTACCGCACACTGTATATACTGACACATCAGAAGATTACCACACACTGTATATACTGACACATCAGAGGATTACCACACACTGTATATACTGACACATCAGAGGATTACCGCACGCTGTATATACTGACACATTAGAGGATTACCGCACTGTATAT
This sequence comes from Hyla sarda, assembly GCF_029499605.1. NCBI lineage: Eukaryota > Metazoa > Chordata > Amphibia > Anura > Hylidae > Hyla > Hyla sarda. The sequence continues at coordinate 7,489 of NW_026608693.1, forward strand.
ACTGACACATCAGAGGATTACTGCACACCGTATATACTGACACATCAGAGAATTACCGCACACTGTATATACTGACACATCAGAGGATTACCGCACACTGTATATACTGACACATTAGAGGATTACCGCACTGTATATACTGACACATCAGAGGATTACCGCACACTGTATATACTGACACATCAGAGGATTACCGCACACTGTATATACTGACACATCAGAGGATTACCGCACTGTATATACTGACACATCAGAGGATTACCGCACACTGTATATACTGACACATCAGAGGATTACTGCACACTGAATATACTGACACATCAGAGGATTACTGCACACTGTATATACTGACACATCAGAGGATTACCGCACACTGTATATACTGACACATCAGAGGATTACCGCACACTGTATATACTGACACATCAGAGGATTACCACACACTGTATATACTGACACATCAGAGGATTACTACACACTGTATATACTGACACATCAGAGGATTACTGCACACTGTATATACTGACACATCAGAGGATTATTGCACACTGTATATACTGACACATCAGAGGATTACCATACACTGTATATACTGACACATCAGAGGATTACTGCACACTGTATATACTGACACATCAGAGGATTACCGCACACTGCATATACTGACACATCAGAGGATTACCGCACACTGTATATACTGACACATCAGAGGATTACCGCACACTGTATATACTGACACATCAGAGGATTACCGCACACTGTATATACTGACACATCAGAGGATTACCGCACACTGTATATACTGACACATCAGAGGATTACCGCACACTGTATATACTGACACATCAGAGGATTACCGCACACTGTATATACTGACACATCAGAGGATTACCGCACACTGTATATACTGACACATCAGAGGATTACTGCACACTGTATATACTGACACATCAGAGGATTACTGCACACTGTATATACTGACACATCATAGGATTACTGCACACTGTATATACTGACACATCAGAGGATTACCGCACACTGTATATACTGACACATCAGAGGATTACTGCACACTGTATATACTGACACATCAGAGAATTACCGCACACTGTATATACTGATACATCAGAGGATTACCGCACACTGTATATACTGACACATCAGAGGATTACTGCACACTGTATATACTGACACATCAGAGGATTACCGCACACTGTATATACTGACACATCAGAGGATTACTGCACACTGTATATACTGACACATCAGAGGATTACTGCACACTGTATATACTGACACATCAGAGGATTACCGCAGACTGTATATACTGACACATCAGAGGATTACCGCACACTGTATATACTGACACATCAGAGGATTACCGCACACTGTATATACTGACACATCAGAGGATTACCGCACACTGTATATACTGACACATCATTGGATTACCGCACACTGTATATACTGACACATCATTGGATTATCCCGGCCAAGAAGAAACCGCACTCTATAATGACCCATCAGTCAGTTCTGCAGAATGTGGGGCAGCGGCCCGGGTCCCAGTCATTCCTGGGTTTTATCTCTTTGGATTAATGATCCGGCACAGCCCCCCCAGGAGGGGAGGAGTCCATTATGATTGGACCATGAGAAGCTGCAATGATTAGTTATTAGTCCTCATGGATGTCCAAATTTGGACAAAAGACAAAGAAGGCGGGACCACAGGAGAGAGGGGGCATCATGGACCCATAGGATGCGGGACACAAGTTTATGGTCTGAACCGTATACTGGGCAGCCCCCAGGAGTGACTAGGCCCAGGGCAGCTGCCACATTTGCCCCACATTCTGTAAGTTTTTTTTAAGACTTGGCACAAAACTGTATATAAGAAACCGCACAGTGTACGGTATAGAGCCCTAAACAAGACATAATATGTTCCTTTATTATGGATCCGTACCCCACATAGTAAGACCATGTGCAGGGGCCCTAGAAAGTATTGTAGATATATTTTGTAGATATATTTTATAGAAATATTTCGCTCCAGCTCTGGGCTGGATGAGACTTAAAACACTAAATGCCCCAAGGTGCCGCAGTTTGTACCTTTCTGCCAAAATGAACCCGATCATTATATCAATTAACTTTCCAGATTTACTTTCTTAATAACTTCACACGCACCTCTCATTTACAGAGCAAATATCACGGGCAAATACAACGCCCTGTGTGCACAGTGAAAGGTCACATCTTTAATGTTGGTTACAATTATATCATATGATGCAGTTTGTATTCGATATTTATCTTTCCAACCACAATATTCCAATTATCAACGGCAAATTACCTACAAGGGGGTCCCTCCTACAGGGAGTTATAGCTACGGGGGGGGGGGGGCAAACTACTTACTGGGGGTCCTACATAAGAGTTACACTACCTACAGGGAGTCCTAAAACAACTTACAATTGCGTGGTCTGCAGTGGCAAGAGATACTCAACACCAAGTGCAGTTGTGACCTATACTGGGGCGGAGCTCCTGCACTTGTGGTCCGTTGCTATGGGCGACCCCCAGCAGATATGCATACAATGGAGGATGCCTGCAAACGGTCACAAGTACCACAAAGGCCTCCTACACCTGATAAACGTGTGGATGCAAGAAATGTAAACATTAGACAAATTCACCGATGTGGTCTAAAATATCAGAGGATCCTCAACCCCAAGTGCAGTTGTGCACTGTAAGCTGGAGTAGAGGTCCCACACTTGTGGACCACAGATTAGGTCACTACTGTGGTAAATGTAACAATGACATTAACTAACCCTCAAAACTGATGTTAAAATTGAGACATTATCCAGTTTATCCTTATATTAGGATACCTGAGCCCGCACACCAACGCCAAGGTTTCTCAGATGGTACGGGTCCTAACACTAACCTACCTGTGCGTGATAAGCAAAACCAGGAACCAAATTACAGCAGCATCAGGTCCGGCTTGTAGACTGCTCCCAGGTTAGCTCCAGTGTGACTATGCACACATACAATGGGAGGGGGAGAGACATGCTACAAGCCCCACCCTGGTTGGCTAGATATAGTGCCGGCCTCACAGGTGAAATCTTAATGCTACCCAGTATGATAAAAAGGGTGCATTAATATAAACTTTAGACATGAAACAGCTTACAGTTGTGTGGTCTGCAATGGCAAGAGATACTCAACCCCAATTGCAGTTGTGCACCTATACTGGGGCGGAGATCCTGCACTTGTGGTCCATTGCTATGGGCAATCCCCAGCATGATAATATGCATACAATGGAGGATGCCTGCAAACGGTCACAAGTACCACAAAGGCCTCCTACACCTGATAAATGTCTACAGGGAGTCCTACCTTAAGATCTCAAACCATTAAAAGGGTGTCCCATCTACAGGGGGTACACTACCTACAGGGCGGTCCTACCTAAGAGGTCAAACTAGCTACAATGAGTCCTACTTACAGGACAGAAACAACCTAAAAGGGGACCTATATACAGGGTAAACTACCTACCTACCAAACTACCTGCTGGGGGACCTGCCTATAGAGACCCACTACCTATAGAAACTACCTATAGGGAGGTACCCTGGGGTACCCTCTAGCTACCCTCTAGTAACCCCCACCCTTGAGGTACCCTCTACCTATAGAGGCCAACTACCTATAAAAACTACCTAATGGGGTACCCTTTGGCACCCTGTCTAATTAAAAGGGTGAACCAACCCACTTCTCCCTAACCCACCTAAACCTCCCACCAACCCATATACCTTCACAAGTTACTGAGTGGGACTTCACAGTGAACATTACTACTGTTTGGGACACTATGGATGGAGAAAATATTAGGAGGGTTCTGGAAAATGTCCAGTCTAAGATGTTTCTCCAGGTTCTGCAGAGATAAGTGATGGTTGGAAGAAGACATAATGAAGATCAGGACCAGATGTGCAGTATATATATATATATACAGTATCTCCCAAAAGTGAGTCCACCCATCATATATATATATATAGATAGATAGATAGATAGATAGATATATAGATAGATATATAGATATGTATATGTATATCCTCCAGAATATAGTCTTCTAAGAACAATTGTTAGGTATGAGGAAGAAGTCTTGTCCTTACAAACTTGTTGGAAGGATTGGAGTCGAGATCTATCAAATATCCATCCGTAATTATTCTTAGGACCCAAGGGTGTCTAAAAGATGTTGTAGGTGACCGTCTATCGGTAAGAGGGGAGCAGGATGAGGGATGGGAAGCACAGATTGCATCTCTCTTACAACTTTGCGATACCATTGGTTGTCGTCATTATTTACATCTGGTGAGTGCCGCCCACCAACCGTACTATTATGATATTGATGTTATATCTACACACGATATACACGATATGATGTCAGATGGGCTCAGGATCACATGTATAGTACGGATCATATGTATTGGCACATGTATTATATAATGGATCACTATAGATCACTGCTATGCTGTATTTTTGGATATATGACACTTTGTATATACACCCTGTTCCAAATTATTATGCAAATTCTATTTAAGTGTCACAAAGATTAAATATTTTTTATTTTGGATTTAATTCATGGATACATTGTGTCTCAGGCTGAAAACAATCTCGGACACCTGTGATAATTAAATTGCCACGTGAGCCCATTTTAAGGAAAAACTGCTAAAAGGTGGGTGTTCTACATTATTAACCCCTTTATGTAAAATTACGTACATGTACCTGATGGAAATAAACTGTCAGTGTTGCCGGGTGCAGCAAAGCCGAGCCTCCCTGAAGCCAGCCAGCGACCAATCACAGGGATATTCGGGGGGTCTCCTCCTCCCCCCTCTCCTCCATCGCTTCACTATGATTTGGAGTCGGGAAGGAATTTTTACCTCTAGTATGAGGGTTTTTTTCCTCCTCTGGATCACTAGGGACTCATCAGGGATATTGGTTGAACTTGATGGACTCTGATCTTTTTTTTAACCCTATGAACTATGTTACTATGTTACAGTGAAGTGATCGGTGGTGAGGGGGGGCCCCGTCAGAGGAGGCCACTTGCGGCACTCAGGATCAGAGCTGCACTCTGATCCTGGGTTAACCCTGTAGACCCCGCCGTCACAGAGATCGCAGCATCTATAAGGGTAACAGAGGGAGGGAGCTCCCTCTGTCCCCAATCGTCTCTCTGCAAAGTGGAAGTAGAGTGCTGATGGTTGCCATGGCAACCAGATGCCTCCATTGTCATGACAACAAGAGATCAGTCTAAATCAGTCTAAGGTAGAGACTCATCTATCCTGTGCTTGTCAGTACTGACAGACATATGCATAATTCAATGGAGTACAGATGTGCACTCCATTGAATTATGTTTATAATAGTAAAAAAAAAAGTAAAATGTGAAAAAAAGTTTTAAAAAAATTTAAAATTTAGAAAAATTATTTAAAAAAATGTTAATACTAAAACGGGGAAAAGTAAAAAAAAAATTATAAAATAAATTCTATATATATATATATATATATATATATATATATATATATATATATATAATAGAGGCACAATAGCACTCTCAATGTAAAAAATGTATAAATAGCAGGGTGCAAGCAACTAAAAAAGGATACAAATAAAAATTAAAAGTAGTGCAGCACTCCATATGGTGAAAAAAGTAGTGGGTTTATTCCATCAATAACAGAATAATAAAGAGCAGCGACGTTTCGATCCTCTCCAGGATGTTTTTCAAGCAGCAAATGACAAGACCAAAGTGCATTTTATACACACAAACAGCAATTGTGTTAAAACAATCATCATAAATAATAAAGTGCAATTAAGGTACAGTATAATAATATTGTACAACAAAGTGCATAGTGACACGTACTGTCAGTGTCCATCAGACCTCACATACATTGTGCATTCATATGTGATACAATACAGTGTAATATAAGAACATGTGAGGTTTAAAAACATTAATAACCAGAGGAATAAAGTAATTAAACAATCATATTCCTTATATTACTTGTAAACATCAGTGGATGCTGTATCCATGCGGTCCGGCGTCCCGGAAGCCAAGTCCGTGGAGGCCACACCCTCAATATTAACATTGCACCACTCGGAGAGCAGCAAGGCTAGTCACATGATTAATGGGGCTTCCGGGATTATCGCGCATGCGCACTAATGCGAGGAGCGCTAACGCCGCCATGACTCTGAAGGGCATCAGGCACGGAGTGCTAACCTCACATGTGCGCATGCGTTAAAGAAAACTTTACTCATACAAGCGTACCCAAAACAAAGGCACACTACTGTGTGCAGTTAGAATGGTATCACTAGATGGCGCCATAGTACTTGAGTTAAAGGGGTTGTGCGTTGCCCTGCAGTTTGGAGTTCTGCTCACAGCGTCCGGAAGTTCATTACTTCAAACGCTGTGTGCGGGCTTCCATGTTCGCAGCCGCCGGGCGTGACGTCACACCCGGCCACTTCATGACGTCTAGCCGGCCCCCTCGTGACATCACACCCGCCCCCTCTACCAAAGTCTATGGGAAGGGGGCTATGACAGTGGTTGCGCCCCCTTCCCATAGACTTTCATTGAGGGGGCGGGCGAGATGTCACGAGGGGGGGGCGAGACGTCACAAATGGGCCTGGCGTGACGTCACGCCCGGCGGCTGCGAACACGGAAGCCCGCACACAGCGTTCGGAGTAATTCCTGAATGGAATTTCCTTTGTGCCGAAGCCTCACAGAATTCATAACTGTCTATGAGACAGCTCATTCCTGTGTGGTCAAAGCAAAGGAAAATTCTGCCAGTGCACGCACTACACAGAACGTGCGCATAGAGATTCTCCATGTGGACATTCCGTCGTTGGACCATAGCTGGATTTCTCTCCTTTTTTTCTGCTAATTTATTTTTCTTTTGTTTCTTCTCTTTTCCCATTTTCCCTCCCCCGTTTCTTCCCCCACCCTTTTTCTCTTTTTTCCATTTTTTGTCCTTTATCCCTATTTATCTGTCCTCTATGTATAACACTCTCCTTTTAGTCTTTCCTCTCTCTATACCCTCCTGTAAATTAGCCCTTTATTACAGATATATACATTTTCATCCTATTGATTTAGTCCCCTTTCCTACTAACCCATTCTACCTATCTTTTTACCTCCCTTATTTTCGTTTTATTTCCTACTTATCCATTTATTCATCTTTTTCCCATCACTATTCCTATTTCCCTTTTCATTCACTCTCCATTCATTTGATTCCTCAGATTCCTCCCCCTTTATATACACCTGTCCACATCATACAGTGATTTGCATTGTGGAACACAAGTTGCGTTCCACCTACTTCACTTACGGTCCCACGCTGCTGTATGTACCCAGTGGAAGGCGCGATGAGTTCCACGGCTCGCATCATGTGACCGACGCACTTCCGGTTTCTCGCCACGGACCAGCATCGACGCTACCTGACATCCAGGTAACGATTTACACACTATCTACCAGAATTCCCCTTACAGATCTTGCATCAGGAACTTTACAGACATCTTTTATTTGTGCCCCGTATCCCTTTTGACCGCTATCTGCAGTCATACCAAAACCGAAAGTGACATCACTTCCTTACCCCATATAATGCGGCCACACTCCAGTATACCACATGCTTCCAGTGACTACAGGTCGCATCTCCAGACACCCCTCTACATGGCTACACGCCGATTTCCATGCTTAAACCTCCGCAGCAGTCCGGTGAGTTCCTATCAGCTCCTTTCCATGCATATCCACTCTGCAATGTTTATACAAACTCATTGATTCCATATCTATATTAAAGTGTATTAAATTGCTTTATAGATGTATATTTCCCTATTAGTATATCATACCCTTTCCCTATCATACCTTGACGTGTATATATTTTGATTGGATGTGTTTCAATAGGCTGTTGAATGGCTTTTACACCTACCTATTTCTATGATCCCTTGTTTTGGTATATATTATGCTTTATTTTTGTCTACCGTATATACTTGAGTATAAGCCGTTCCGAATATAAGCAGAGGCCCCTAATTTCACCCCAGAAAAAAAAAAAAAAAAAAAAAAAAAAAAAAAGTTATTGACTCGACTATAAGCCTGGGGTGGGAAATACATCATCTCCCCCCCATGTCATCAACCCCCCCCGTCTTCATCAGGACCCCCGTCATTAACACCCTGTCATTATCACCCTGTCATTATCACCCTCATCATCATCATCCCCCCCCCCTTCATCATCACCGCCTGTCAAGGTCTTCAACCTGCGGACCTCCAGATGTTGCAAAACTACAACTTCCAGCATGCCCGTACAGCCATCGGCTGTCCGGGCATGCTGGGAGTTGTAGTTTTGAATCATCTGGAGGTCCGCAGGTTGAAGACCACTGTGGCCTTCGTCATCATCCAGACCCCCCTTTTGTTTTCTACTCACCTCCCCTTGGTGGGAAGGAAGGGTGAGCTGGTCCGGGCCATCTATGCTGCAGGGACCGTCTGGTGGGGAGGGTTAGTTGTTCCGGGCTGTCCATCTTCATCCAGAGGCCCTCTTCTCTGCTCCGGGCTCCGGGCCCAGACTAGTGACGTTGCGTTGATGACGATGCACAGGGATGTCCATGCGCAGCAGTCGTCCGTGACGTCCCTGCGCATGAACGTCCCTGCATGGTGGCGTCAAAGCAATGTCACTAGTCCGGGGCCAGCGTGGAGAAGAGGGCCTCCCGGTGAAGATGGCGGCCCGGAAGGACTAAACCTCCCCACCGGACGGTCCCTGCAGCATAGATGTCCCGGACCAGCTCACCCTTCCTTCCCACCGAGGGGAGGTGAGTAGAAAACAAAAGGGGGGGTTTGGATGATGACGAAGGCTGCACTGGTCTTCAACCTGCGGACCTCCAGATGTTTCAAAACGACAACTCCCAGCATGCTGGGAGTTGTAGTTTTGAAACATCTGGAGGTCCGCAGGTTGAAGACCACTGAGAAGGGATTGACAGGAGGAGATGGACGGCCCGGACCATCCCCTCACAGCTAAACCAGAAAAGTTTTTTCGTTCACTCGCGTATAAGCCGAGGGGGGCGTTTTTCAGCACGAAAAATCGTGCTGAAAAACTCGGCTTATACTCGAGTATATACGGTATATTATACTTTATTTTTGTTTGTACATAGGCAGCAATTCTTTCTTTGTATTGCATGTTAATTTAATTCATATCAGTGGTACTTATGATTTCCGCCAGTCCCTGCAAATTTTTGCTTAACTTCCACGTTATTAGACATATTTTTCCGATTTTCATTTATGTTCATGTAATTCTTAGGTCTGATGAAGGTCCAGTGTGGACCGAAACGTCATTAATAAAAGCAAATAAAGCTACCTTGATTCAATTCAAAAGTGGTGTGCGAAGTTTTATCTACATAATAGTTAAAGAATTCGGATTCCTACTCCTGCACCCACAACTATTTTGAGAGTGAAGTAAGTCTATACAGAATAGCTTTAGGCACAGTCATTATTCAGCAGCAGAGAGTCCTGGAATTGAAATGGGGAAACTGCTCCATGCTTCCACTACACGTTTTCGGAATTCTCCAGAGACTAAATTGCACCATGTGCATGGCGTAAATGCATATGCTTTCTTAGAATCGGCTGCAAAAGTGAAATTAGAGCATTAAAATAAAAAATAGCATCTACAAGAATAACAAAAATGACCAAAAAAGAGAAAAAAAATAGGGATCATTGGGATTAAACTGTATTATTTTAGAATTTTATATATTATTGGATTGGTTTACCCTTCAGATTCAAGCTAAAATGTCATTTGAAACGTTAACTAGACTGTGTCGCATGGTACATCCCAAAAAATTGATAAAAGGCTTCCTACTAACTATTTAGACTGGATTTCCACCAGGTCTGACATTTTGGCGTATTTTCAGTTGATGAGACTTTTTTGAGACTTTCCAATAAAAGTCTCAGGGGGAGATTTATCAAAACCTGTCCAGAGGAAAAGTTGCCCAGTTGCCCATAGCAACCAATCAGGTCGCTTCTTTTATTTTGCAGAGGCCTTATTAAAAATTAAAAGAAGCGATCTGATTGGTTGCTATGGGCAACTGGGCAACTTTTCCTCTGGACAGGTTTTTATAAATCTCCCCCTCAGTTGATAAATTCCTGACCCCTGCATTTTATCCTCGATTGTAGACCACTATACTATTTCTGTGGAGAAGGGCTCTAAAGCAAAAGTCTCAACAAAATAGACTGAGACTTTCTGAGAGACAAATAGACTGTCTAAACAGGTCAAAACAGTTTGATAAATCTCCCCCAATGTCTCTGTGTAGGCATATGGAGCGGCATCATATGGTCAGGTGGCACAGTCGAGACCCTGCACAATGTGAGGTAAACCTTGCTGCTGCTGTTACTGATGCGCCTCCAGATCCCTCCCAGCTGTCTAGCAGTCAGGCATTGTCCACAGGCAGGACATTATCTGTCGTTATCTGTGGTTTTCATCAGTGTCGTCTCCTCCGCCTCCTCAGTCCTGTCAATTATCTATTGGGGAATCGATGTCCTACAGACAACAGTATTTACCCAGTCACCTGGGTGTGCCTCAAGTTGTTGGTGGCGCAGGCCCTCCTTTACCATCTTGCTGAATCCACGGCCTTCAGGTAACTGATGGGGTGTGCCCAGCCCAGGTGGCACATACCTATCCACCACTATTTTACCAAGAAAGTTGTCCCAGCTTTGCAAAGGCATGACAGGGAGGATGGACAACTCAGTGCAGTTGTGCTGCCCAGTTTATGCCACTGTAGATACTTGTAGTCGAAGCTATGGCCAGGGGTAATACATGTCTTTTATGGCCTACTGGGTCAACATCCCGCAGAACGAGGCTCCACCGCAATGAGGCCAGAAAATTGTAATGACACCTCCAAGGTTGTGCCAGTTAGGCTCAGCTGCTGACACATGCGGGTCCTCCTCCTCCACCTGCTCTCTGGACATAATATGATATGTGAAGAAAATATGGTCACCCATAACAGCATGAACATCATCAAGTAATGTGTCTAGGTTGCAGGACACACTATCCCTGTTTGGCACACATGCTCAATCTTATCAAACGTTTCTTGAGAACCTGTGCAGTTCTCACACGTGATGGCTATTTGCAGGAAAATGTGTGTTTGGTTCATCCATTTGTAAGTTTTTAACCTTACCTTACAGTGCAAGAATGGTCTACCTCCACACCACTCATTTGTGACATCCCAACATGGTGGAACTCAGCATGACATATGTTGGACCGACTGTACCAGCAGTGCAAAGCGGTGCCAGACTTTCTTATGCAGCAGAATGACAATTTTTCCAGCCAGTTTGACTTTCAGCTTTCAGCTGGGGGATTGGCAGCTAATCAGGAACAACTATCGAGTGTTAAGGACATTCGAAGCGGTTACAAAAACCCACGATCCCCCAAAAAGGGATAATTGTTTATGCTTTTCATACAAAAGCTTTTTCATCTATAATATTTTGGGACCACTAATTCTGTTGTATCTTTTTCATATAATCTCTGTGTAAAAATGTTCAGAGATTCTCTTCTTGAGACTACAGGATGTATGACCTATGTATTGTTTGTCACATTTTTGCTGTTGTGTTCTAAGCCAACAGTTGTAGATTTGATTATTTTTGTTTTTTGGGGAGAATTATGTGATTTTACAGTTATTGCATTGGCTGCACTTACAAAATCTTTATTGTCCCGGTGTTATAATCTTATTTTTTTTTTTTTCCATAGTTGGTTTAGCTGTATTTTGAGGCCTATGTTAGGCGCGGTTGTTTGCAAAGTTGTTGCTTTTATTGGTAAATATGGCCATTATACCTTATCTGTATGTAGGAGATGCCAATGTCTGTTAACCCCTTCACAGGAAAGGACGTGTATTTACGTACACAACATGCTCCCGGTGTATTAAGCGTGATCATGATCTGCTAATGACAGACATCAGCGATCACACTCATGCCCATCAATTAATCCTTTAGATGCCACAATTAATGCTGAGAATTGCAACTAAAAGAAGTCACCGGACGCCAGATCGCAAAGAGGTTTCCTGCTTAGCTACCTGCCAGCCACAGACGCTCTTCTTAAACAGTCTGCCTCAGGCAGCCCATACAAAGACTGATATCACTGATCCATTGCATAGCACCGAACAGTGTAAGCAGTGGAAATATTGTAGATAATAGTTCCCAATGGGGAATATAAAAAAAAAGTGTGATTAAAATTTTAAAGCAAACTCCATTTTTCCTCTTTCTAAATTTTATAATAAAGTTTAAAAAAAGCATAAATATCTTTTTTGCCTTAAATATTCTAATATAATGTAAAATGAAGCTGCACAGTGAATGATGTAAACATAAAAAAATAACAAACACCAGAATTGCAGATTGTTACCTTGATCTATAGTTTTTATCGGGGTACTTTTTTTTTCTTCTGATATATGATGTGACCAAAGGAAGAAAAAAAATCCTATATAGATTGTTATCATTGTAATAGTATGGACCTACAGAATAAAGATAATGGCCCTCATTTACTAAGAGTGTAGGGTTTTTTGCTGTCCTTTTTTTTGGGCACACACAAGTTTTTTAATCCTCAACGGAAAGGACAAAAAAAAATGCGTAAACAAAAAAACGTTTCTCTTCTGGTATATGAGAATCTAAGGCAAGAAAAAAAAAACAAAAAAAAACAGCAATGCAAAAGCATGACATTTCCAAAACATTTGCCGAATTCCTGAGACAACATTTTCAACAATATTTACAAACCTTTGGAATACCATTGGAGCATGCATTTTTACACAGAGGTTGTGAGCCATAGCAACGACATTCTACAGACCAGGTGGATTATGTTGGCAATACTACGAATAAAGTTGTACAATATCTATTTAATAAACTACAGATAATGTTAGAAAGTACTACCATGAAACAATGCAAACATCAAAGACAACAGCATTTATAATACACATTAAGTGAAACTTTTCTCACACTTGGTTGCACAGTTTTTTCCATACATACTATTAACTCAGGAAGATATGTCAGGATGAAAGGCAAGTTAAGTGAACGAGTGTATTTAATTTGGGTTTACCTTACTTAAAGGAGTACTGCCCTGCTCAGCGTTTTGAACAAACTGTTTCGAACGCTGGAGCCGGCGCTAGGAGCTCGTGATGTCATAGCCCCACAGCTGTCATGCCCCCTCCCATAGACTTGCATTGAGGGGGCGGGGCATGACATCATGAGGGGGCGGGGCTATGACATCACGAGCTCCAAGCGTCGGCTCCAGTGTTCGGAACAGATTGTTCAAAACGCTGAGCACCCCTTTAAGCATATTGGCCATAATAACAATGCTTTGGAAAGTCCTGACCATTTTACATGTTTTTACACCAGCCTCTGGCAGTGGAATTTTTACAATCCACTCGTCTCCGCTTTTTTGTTGGGTTTTGGACAAAAAAAAAAAAGGAGGGAGAACTTAAGCCATTCACCATGTGGGACCAGTAAAGTTGTATTTCAAAACTTTGAGAAGCCATGCCCATTAGTAGGCTTATATAAAACTCTCTGAGTGATTTCGGACATCTGTTTTTGTTTTTTTTTAGACACACGATGTTGCAGACATTGTCGCACAGACGTGTGCCTAAATTTAGTCGGCAAAATCCGATAAAAAATGTCGGGTTCGGCTTAGTAAATGAGGGCCAATGTGTCATTTTTACCATAAAGTTCACTGCGTAAAATTACCCCCTCAAGTTTTGTTTAGTTTAACTCTTTAACTTTACTAAATATATATATATATATATATATATATATATATAACCAAAGAATAACGGTCCACGGTCCACGGTGGGACGGTCCACGCCATTTGGTGCCAAATTTGGCACTCCTCTGAGAGTGTACTATAGAGATATAGAGGAGGAGAATCCTCCTCTGAGAGTGTACTAAAGAGATATAGAGGAGCAGGATCCTCTCTTCTGAGGGTGTACTATAGAGATATAGGGGAGCAGGATCCTCTCTTCTGAGGGTGTACTATAGAGATATAGGGGAGCAGGATCCTCTCTTCTGAGGGTGTACTATAGAGATATAGAGGAGCAGTATCCTCTCTTCTGAGGGTGTACTATAGAGATATAGAGGAGCAGGATCCTCTCTTCTGAGGGTGTACTATAGAGAGATATAGAGGAGCAGAATCCTCTCTTCTGAGGGTGTACTATAGAGATATAGAGGAGCAGGATCATCTCTTCTGAGGGTGTACTATAGAGATATAGGGGAGCAGGATCCTCTTCTGAGGGTGTCCTATAGAGATATAGAGGAGCAGGATCATCTCTTCTGAGGGTGTACTATAGAGATATAGGGGAGCAGGATCCTCTCTTCTGAGGGTGTACTATAGAGATATAGAGGAGCAGGATCCTCTCTTCTGAGGGTGTACTATAGAGATATAGAGGAGCAGGATCCTCTCTTCTGAGGGTGTACTATAGAGATATAGAGGAGCAGGATCCTCTCTTCTGAGGGTGTACTATAGAGATATAGAGGAGCAGGATCATCTCTTCTGAGGGTGTACTATAGAGATATAGGGGAGCAGGATACTCTCTTCTGAGGGTGTACTATAGAGATATAGGGGAGCAGGATCCTCTCTTCTGAGGGTGTACTATAGAGATATAGAGGAGCAGGATCATCTCTTCTGAGGGTGTACTATAGAGGTATAGAGGAGCAGGATCCTCTTCTGAGGGTGTACTATAGAGATAAAGAGGAGCAGGATCCTCTCTTTTGAGGGTGTACTATAGAGATATAGGGGAGCAGGATCCTATCTTCTGAGGGTGTACTATAGAGATATAGAGGAGCAGGATCATCTCTTCTGAGGGTGTACTATAGAGATATAGAGGAGCAGGATCCTCTCTTCTGAGGGTGTACTATAGAGATATAGAGGAGCAGGATCCTCCCTTCTGAGGGTGTACTATAGAGATATAGAGGAGCAGGATAATCTCTTCTGAGGGTGTACTATAGAGATATAGGGGAGCAGGATCCTCTCTTCTGAGAATATACTATAGAGATATAGAGGAGCAGGATCCTCCTTTCTGAGGGTGTACTATAGAGATATAGAGGAGCAGGATCCTCTCTTCTGAGAGTGTACTATAGAGATGTAGAGGAGCAGGATCCTCTCTTCTGAGGGTGTACTATAGAGATATAGAGGAGCAGGATCCTCTCTTCTGAGGATATACTATAGAGATATAGGGGAGCAGGATCCTCTCTTCTGAAGGTGTACTATAGAGATATAGAGGAGCAGGATCCTCTTCTGAGGGTGTACTATAGATATATAGAGGAGCAGGATCCTCTCATCTGAGAGTGTACTATAGAGATATAGGGGAGCAGCATCCTCTCTTCTGAGGGTGTACTATAGAGATATAGAGGAGCAGGATCCTCCCTTCTGAGGGTGTACTATAGAGATATAGAGGAGCAGGATAATCTCTTCTGATGGTGTACTATAGAGATATAGGGGAGCAGGATCCTCTCTTCTGAGAATATACTATAGAGATATAGAAGAGCAGGATCCTCCCTTTTGAGGGTGTACTATAGAGATATAGAGGAGCAGGATCCTCTCTTCTGAGGGTAAACTATAGAGATGTAGAGGAGCAGGATCCTCTCTTCTGAGGGTGTACTATAGAGATATAGAGGAGCAGGATCCTCTCTTCTGAGGATATACTATAGAGATATAGGGGAGTAGGATCCTCTCTTCCGAGGGTGTACTATAGAGATATAGGGGAGCAGGATCCTCTCTTCTGAGGGTGTACTATAGAGATATAGAGGAGCAGGATCCTCTCTTCTGAGAGTGTACTATAGAGATATAGAGGAGCAGGATCCTCTCTTCTGAGGGTGTACTATAGAGATATAGGGGAGCAGGATCCTTTCTTCTGAGGGTGTACTATAGAGATATAGAGAAGTAGGATCCTTTCTTCTGAGGGTGTACTATAGAGATATAGAGGAGCAGGATCCTCTCTTCTGATGGTGTACTATAGAGATATAGAGGAGCAGGATCCTCTCTTCTGAGAGTGTACTATAGAGATATAGAGGAGCAGGATCCTCTCTTCTGAGGATATACTATAGAGATATAGGGGAGCAGGATCCTCTATTCTGAGGGTGTATTATAGAGATATAGAGGAGCAGGATCCTCTCTTCTGAGGATATACTATAGAGATATAGAGGAGCAGGATCCTCTCTTCTGAGGGTGTACTATAGAGATATAAGGGAGCAGGATCCTCTCTTCTGAGGGTGTACTATAGAGATATAGAGGAGCAGGATAATCTCTTCTGAGGGTGTACTATAGAGATATAGGGGAACAGGATCCTCTCTTCTGAGGGTGTACTATAGAGATATAGGGGAGCAGGATCCTCTCTTCTGAGGGTGTACTATAGAGATATAGAGGAGCAGGGTCCTCTCTTCTGAGGGTTTACTATAGAGATATAAGGGAGCAGGATCCTCTCTTCTGAGGGTGTACTATAGATATACAGAGGAGCAGGATCCTCTATTCTGAGGGTGTATTATAGAGATATAGAGGAGCAGGATCCTCTCTTCTGAGGATATACTATAGAGATATAGAGGAGCAGGATCCTCTCTTCTGAGGGTGTACTATAGAGATATAAGGGAGCAGGATCCTCTCTTCTGAGGGTGTACTATAGAGATATAGAGGAGCAGGATAATCTCTTCTGAGGGTGTACTATAGAGATATAGGGGAACAGGATCCTCTCTTCTGAGGGTGTACTATAGAGATATAGGGGAGCAGGATCCTCTCTTCTGAGGGTGTACTATAGAGATATAGAGGAGCAGGGTCCTCTCTTCTGAGGGTTTACTATAGAGATATAAGGGAGCAGGATCCTCTCTTCTGAGGGTGTACTATAGAGATATAGAGGAGCAGGATCCTATCTTCTGAGGGTGTAGTATAGAGATATAGAGGAGCAGGATCCTATCTTCTGAGGGTGTACTATAGAGATATAGGGGAGCAGGATCCTATCTTCTGAGGGTGTACTATAGAGATATAGGGGAGCAGGATCCTCTCTTCTGAGGGTGTACTATAGAGATATAGAGGAGCAGGATCCTCTCTTCCGAGGGTGTACTATAGAGATATAGGGGAGTAGGATCCTCTCTTCTGAGGGTGTACTATAGAGATATAGGGGAGCAGGATCCTCTCTTCTGAGGGTGTACTATAGAGATATAGAGGAGCAGGATCCTCTCTTCTGAGGGTGTACTATAGAGATATAGAGGAGCAGGATCCTCTCTTCTGAGGGTGTACTATAGAGATATAGAGGAGCAGGATCCTCTCTTCTGAGGGTGTTCTATAGAGATATAGGGGAGCAGGATCCTCTCTTCTGAGGGTATACTATAGAGATATAGAGGAGCAGGATCCTCTCTTCTGATGGTTGTACTATAGAGATATAGGGGAGCAGGATCAACTCTTCTGAGGGTGTACTATAGAGATATAGAGGAGCAGGATCCTCTCTTCTGAGGGTGTACTATAGAGATATAGAGAAGCAGGATCCTATCTTCTGAGGGTGTACTATAGAGATATAGAGGAGCAGGATCCTCTCTTCTGAGGGTGTACTATAGAGATATAGAGGAGCAGGATCCTCTCTTCTGAGGGTGCACTATAGAGATATAGAGAAGCAGGATCCTATCTTCTGAGGGTGTACTATAGAGATATAGAGGAGCAGGATCCTCTCTTCTGAGGGTGTACTATAGAGATATAGGGGAGCAGGATCCTCTCTTCTGAGGGTGTACTATAGAGATATAGGGGAGCAGGATCCTCTCTTCTGAGGGTGTACTATAGAGATATAGAGGAGCAGGATCCTCTTCTGAGGGTGTACTATAGAGATATAGAGGAGCAGGATCCTCTCTTCTGAGGGTGTACTATAGAGATATAGAGGAGCAGGATCCTATCTTCTGAGAATGTACTATAGAGATATAGAGGAGCAGGATCCTCTCTTCTGAGGGTGTACTATAGAGATATAGGGGAGTAGTATCCATATATATATATATATATATATATATATATATATATAATTCAGCAAAAAAAAAAGCAGCAGTATTGTGCAGTAATCATATGTGCAATTTTATATATATATATATATATATATATATATATATATATATATACAAAATGTCATGTGCAAATAATTATCCATATGTGTTATGGGATACCAAGGTGATGATAAGTAAAGTGAATTATCACCTTGGTATCCCATAACACATATGGATAATTATTTGCACATGACATTTTGGATACATATATATATATATATATATATATATATATATATATGTATATATATATATATATATATATATATATATATATATATTTGCACATATGATTACTGCACAATACTTATTTTGTAATATGTTCACATTGTTTACATTTTTTATGCACATGCACTTTATGTATGTGATTGTCGTCACATATTGTAACTTGAATTTGATTGGCTGTAATGAATTTGATGATGTCATTTGTGGCTATTTAAGAGCCAGTGTTTGCACAATGCCTGAAGATGGTGGTGTGAGACTACCGAAACGTAGCTTTCTGTTTGCTTGCTGTTTTATGAAATAAATCCACTTTTTTTATATTGGACTTCTTCATGTGTGCTGCGGTCTTTTCTACAACTATATATATATATTCCTGTGTGTGCAGTGTCTGGGAAATTATATTACAGCCAGCCTATATCTGCCAGCTCAGAGACAACTTAAAATTAGAGCTGGAGCCTTCAGAGTCTGATAAATGTTAAATAGAAGTTTAATCTGAGTTTTATATGAAATTGTTCTGCTTCTTGTTTACTTTACACATATATTGGTTTATATCGTAAAGTTTGTTGTCAGAAGTGTAAGTGCCCATGTAACAGCTTCTGCTTATACCTGGTGGTTACAAACCATTGGTGCTATGTCTGTCTCTTCTCTATCTTCTCTTATTTCCTTTTGTTTATTTGTGAATAAGAACCACATTATGATATGATAGCAGACGTATGGGTAAAACATTTTCAGGTTTTATAAATGTTTGCATAGAATGCAGGATGTGAAATGTTGGCAAATGCTAAATATTTTCTTGACTACAACATGAAAGTTGCCGGTATCTAGGACACTTTCCAATGTGCGCAGAACCATCCTGTGTGTTTTGGGATGTGACATGTTTTAGGTCTATAAAGGAGAACACCGACTGGCGGCATTCATTCCTTGGGCTCAACAATCTGCACAATGAAGATCATCATATTCTTGGTACTGGCCGGTCTCAGCCTCGCTCAGGGTATGTATATACAATATGATACATTGTAATATACCGGGGGAGACATATACATTGCAATATACCGGGGGAGACACATACATTGCAATATACCGGGGGAGACACATACATTGCAATATACCGGGGGAGACACATACATTGCAATATACCGGGGGAGACACATACATTGCAATATACCGGGGGAGACACATACATTGCAATATACCGGGGGAGACACATACATTGCAATATACCGGGGAGACACATACATTGCAATATACCGGGGAGACACATACATTGCAATATACCGGGAAGACACATACATTGCAATATACCGGGGGAGACACATACATTGCAATATACCGGGGGAGACACATACATTGCAATATACCGGGGGAGACACATACATTGCAATATACCGGGGGAGACACATACATTGCAATATACCGGGGGAGACACATACATTGCAATATACCGGGGGAGACACATACATTGCAATATACCGGGGGAGACACATACATTGCAATATACCGGGGGAGACACATACATTGCAATATACCGGGGGAGACACATACATTGCAATATACCGGGGGAGACACATACATTGCAATATACCGGGGGAGACACATACATTGCAATATACCGGGGGAGACACATACATTGCAATATACCGGGGGAGACACATACATTGCAATATACCGGGGAAGACACATACATTGCAATATACCGGGGGAGACACATACATTGCAATATACCGGGGGAGACACATACATTGCAATATACCGGGGGAGACACATAGATTGCAATATACCGGGGGAGACACATAGATTGCAATATACCGGGGGAGACACATAGATTGCAATATACCGGGGGAGACACATACATTGCAATATACCGGGGGAGACACATACATTGCAATATACCGGGGGAGACACATACATTGCAATATACCGGGGGAGACACATACATTGCAATATACCGGGGGAGACACATACATTGCAATATACCGGGGGAGACACATACATTGCAATATACCGGGGGAGACACATACATTGCAATATACCGGGGGAGACACATACATTGCAATATACCGGGGGAGACACATACATTGCAATATACCGGGGGAGACACATACATTGCAATATACCGGGGGAGACACATACATTGCAATATACCGGGGGAGACACATACATTGCAATATACCGGGGGAGACACATACATTGCAATATACCGGGGGAGACACATACATTGCAATATACCGGGGGAGACACATACATTGCAATATACCGGGGGAGACACATACATTGCAATATACCGGGGGAGACACATACATTGCAATATACCGGGGGAGACACATACATTGCAATATACCGGGGGAGACACATACATTGCAATATACCGGGGGAGACACATACATTGCAATATACCGGGGGAGACATATACATTGCAATATACCGGGGGAGACACATACATTGCAATATACCGGGGGAGACACATACATTGCAATATACCGGGGGAGACACATACATTGCAATATACCGGGGAGACACATACATTGCAATATACCGGGGAGACACATACATTGCAATATACCGGGGAGACACATACATTGTAATATACCGGGGAGACACATACATTGTAATATACCGGGGAGACACATACATTGTAATATACCGGGGAGACACATACATTGTAATATACCGGGGAGACACATACATTGTAATATACTGGGGAGACATATACATTGTAATATACTGGGGGAGACATATACATTGTAATATACCGGGGAGACACATACATTGTAATATACCGGGGAGACACATACATTGTAATATACCGGGGAGACATATACATTGTAATATACTGGGGGAGACATATACATTGTAATATAGTGGGGGAGACATATACATTGTAATATACTGGGGGAGACATATACATTGTAATATACTGGGGGAGACATATACATTGTAATATACTGGGGGAGACATATACATTGTAATATACTGGGGGAGACATATACATTGTAATATACCGGGGAGACATATACATTGTAATATACTAGGGAGACATATACATTGTAATATACCGGGGAGACATATACATTCTAATATACCGGGGAGACATATACATTGTAATATACCGGGGAGACATATACACTGTAATATACTGGGAAGACATATACACTGTAATATACCGGGGAGACATATACATTGTAATATACCGGGGAGACATATACATTGTAATATACCGGGGAGACATATACATTGTAATATACCGGGGAGACATATACATTGTAATATACCGGGGAGACATATACATTGTAATATACCGGGGAGACATATACATTGTAATATACCGGGGAGACATATACATTGTAATATACCGGGGAGACATATACATTGTAATATACCGGGGAGACATATACATTGTAATATACCGGGGAGACATATACATTGTAATATACAGGGGAGACATATACATTGTAATATACTGGGGAGACATATACATTGTAATATACTGGGGAGACATATACATTATAATATACAGGGGAGACATATACATTGTAATATACCGGGGAGACATATACATTGTAATATACTGGGGAGACATATACATTGTAATATACCGGGGAGACATATACATTGTAATATACCGGGGAGACATATACATTGTAATATACCGGGGAGACATATACATTGTAATACACTGGGGAGACATATACATTGTAATATACTGGGAGACATATACATTGTAATATACTGGGGGAGACATATACATTGTAATATACTGGGGGAGACATATACATTGTAATATACTGGGGGAGACATATACATTGTAATATACCGGGGAGACATATACATTGTAATATACTGGGGGAGACATATACATTGTAATATACTGGGAGACATATACATTGTAATATACCGGGGAGACATATACATTGTAATATACTGGGGAGACATATACATTGTAATATACTGGGGAGACATATACATTGTAATATACCGGGGGGATATAAATTGTAATATACTGGGGAGACATATACATTGTAATATACCGGGGAGACATATACATTGTAATATACCGGGGAGACATATACATTGTAATATACCGGGGAGACATATACATTGTAATATACCGGGGAGACATATACATTGTAATATACCGGGGAGACATATACATTGTAATATACTGGGGAGACATATACATTGTAATATACAGGGGAGACATATACATTGTAATATACTGGGGAGACATATACATTGTAATATACTGGGGAGACATATACATTATAATATACAGGGGAGACATATACATTGTAATATACTGGGAGACATATACATTGTAATATACTGGGGGAGACATATACATTGTAATATACTGGGGGAGACATATACATTGTAATATACTGGGAGACATATACATTGTAATATACTGGGGAGACATATACATTGTAATATACTGGGGGAGACATATACATTGTAATATACCGGGGAGACATATACATTGTAATATACTGGGGGAGACATATACATTGTAATATACTGGGAGACATATACATTGTAATATACTGGGGAGACATATACATTGTAATATACCAGGGAGACATATACATTGTAATATACTGGGGAGACATATACATTGTAATATACCGGGGAGACATATACATTGTAATATACCGGGGAGACATATACATTGTAATATACCGGGGGAGGCATATACATTGTAATATACCGGGGAGACATATACATTGTAATATACCGGGGAGACATATACATTGTAATATACAGGGGAGACATATACATTGTAACATATTGGGGAGACATATACATTGTAACATTCTGGGGGGACATATAGATTTTACATATATGAAGATGGAGCTGACTTGTTTCTTTGTTGTTTCCTGTGTTGGGAAGACATGAAATGTCAGACGGGTCCTAAGGAAAAGCGTGAGTGTTTGATCTATGCATTAGAGGTAAGATCCTCCATGTGTAATGTGCAGATGACATAAAAAACAAAGACACAAAGCTTTTCATGTGTAGATTCTTTGGAGTCTTGGCATAGACAGGTGAAAAAGTCAGATAAAATACGGAGGTTGGACTGAAAATAATGAAACAATTGATTTTGTATAAAATTACATGAGAGATATTTATTGTAAAAAATATAGAGTTTTTAAAATAATAAATGAGATACTCAAATAAAATGAATCAATAAACAGGTGTTTAGGTGAACTATAAAATACAGTAATAAAAAAGGAGAATAAAATAGTATATTATATATAATGAACTTATGTTTTGCATAGTTCATACTAAGATACAGAAACAGCTTAAATTGTGGGCAGTGTCTGGTATACAGATTAATGACTGATGTCATGTGACCTAGGGCCTGACCTAGGAAGGATAAATTGTACATTAAAGTAAAGCAAAGCCAAAGATTTCTAGTTTTACATTGAGGCCTTCTTGGGTTAAAGTGCCCAATTCATAGATTAGTCTAGATTTTATTCCTGACATCTTGTCATTGAAGAGATAATTTAATCTCCAAGATTTCAAGGATATAATCTAGAATGTTATTTTTTTAAGCTGCTACTGTGGGGTTTCAGTCAAGGCCAAAAGTGGATCCATGAGGACAGAGAAGTGTTGTGGTTCACTTAAATTACAATATTAATTGGTTCCAAGATGGTTTTGAAGCCCCAAAATGTCATCCAAAGTGAGGATTAAAGAAAACAAAGTAGATAACTAATACAGATAAATCAGTGTCTGTGTAGAGGACAGGAGCTTCTTCAGGGTCTTTACAATACGTGTCCCAAAAAAGTAAAATAGAGCCGCCCTCAACTGGTGTCCAGAGGAGTAGCTAACCCTGGCAATGGTAAAAAGACTAGAACATGTAATACCTCCCTGTACTGTAGGGGGCACTACCAGACACCAGTCAGTGCATGCACTTCAGTAATACAGGTAAAGAGTACAGAACATGTAATACCTCCCTGTACTGTAGGGGGCACTACCAGACACCAGTCAGTGCATGTACTTTAGTAATACAGGTAAAGAATACAGAACATGTAAGACCTCTCTGTACTGTAGGGGGCGCTACCAGACACCAGTCAGTGCATGTTCTTCAGTAATACAGGTAAAGAGTACAGAACATGTAATACCTCCCTGTACTGTAGGGGGCACTACCCAACCAAAGTAACTTTTAGGCTGTTGTGACGAATGCCAGTGGTGTAGTGCATTGCAGAGTATTATTTCCACTATAATATTTAACCTCTTAAGGACATAGGACGTTCTCTAACGTCCCCGCTACCTGGGCTTTAATGTCCAAGGACGTTAGAGAACGTCTTCTTGTATTTCCGGTCTCTGCCGCTCGCCGGGCAGAGATAGGAAGCGGATGCCTGCTGAAATCCTTCAGCAGGCATCCAGGGCAAACGCAGAGGGTGGCCATGAAGGCCCACCATGTCGGCGATTGCCGCAAATTGCAAGGGAAATCGCCCTTGCGATCTGCGGCTATACCGGGCTGATCGGGTCTCTGGGACCCGACCGCCCGGTAATTTTGCATGATCCCGGCTGTCACAGTAAACCGACCAATCGCAGTGGGGGGGGGGGAGTTTACTTCCTCCCGCCCTGCCCGGTCCCTGGAAGTCCGGAGAGGACGGGAGGAAGACCGGAGGACCCGGAGGGGGACGGGGGAGTGCTGGGGCCCGGCCCTGGTACTTACCTCGTCCCTGAAGACCCGAATCCCGGCGATGAAGACGGCGGTGACAGGTGAGTTCCTCTTCAGCCGCGGACACACTGCACTCTCTGAATATAATACTATCCCACACTGTACCCTCTGAATATAATACTATCCCACACTGTACCCTCTGAATATAATACTATCCCACACTGCACTGTCTGAATATAATACTATCCCACACTGTGCCCTCTGAATATAATACTATCCCACACTGTACCCTCTGAATATAATACTATTCCACACTGTGCCCTCTGAAAATAATACTATCACACACTGTACCCTCTGAATATAATACTATCCCTCACTGCACTCTCTGAATATAATACTATCCCACACTGTGCCCTCTGAATATAATACTATTCCACACTGTACCCTCTGAATATAATACTATCCCACACTGCACTCTCTGAATATAATACTATCCCTCACTGCACTCTCTGAATATAATACTATCCCACACTGTACCCTCTGAATATAATACTATCCCACACTGCACTCTCTGAATATAATACTATCCCACACTGTACCCTCTGAATATAATACTATCCCACACTGTGCCCTCTGAATATAATACTATCACACACTGTACCCTCTGAATATAATACTATCCCACACTGCACTCTCTGAATATAATACTATCCCACACTGTACCCTCTGAATATAATACTGTCCCTCACTGCACTCTCTGAATATAATACTATCCCACACTGTACCCTCTGAATATAATACTATCCCACACTGCACTCTCTGAATATAATACTATCCCACACCGTACCCTCTAAATATAATGCTATCCCACACTGTGCCCTCTTAATATAATACTATCCCACACTGCACTCTCTGAATATACTATCCCACACTGTGCCCTCTGAATATAATGCTATCCCACACTGTGCCCTCTGAATATAATACTATCCCACACTGTGCCCTCTGAATATAATACTATCCCACACTGTACCCTCTGAATATAATACTATCCCACACTGTACCCTCTGAATATAATACTATCACACACTGCACTCTCTGAATATAATACTATCCCACACTGTGCCCTCTGAATATAATACTACACCACACTGTACCCTCTGATTATAATACTATCCCACACTGTGCCCTCTTAATATAATACTATCCCACACTGCACTCTCATAATGTAATAATATCCCACACTGCACTCTCTGAATATAATACTATCCCACACTGTACCCTCTGAATATAATACTATCACACACTGTACCCACTGAATATAATACTATCCCACACTGTACCCTCTGAATATAATACTATCCCACACTGTGCCCTCTGAATATAATACTACCCCACACTGCAATCTCTGAATATAATTCTATCCCACACTGTGCCCTCTGAATATAATACTATCCCACACTGTATCCTCTGAATATAATACTATCCCACACTGTGCTCTCTGAATATAATACTATCCCACACTGTATCCTCTGAATATAATACTATCCCACACTGTGCCCTCTGAATATAATACTATCCCACACTGTACCCTCTGAATATAATACTATTCCACACTATACCCTCTGAATATAATACTATTCCACACTGCACCCTCTGAATATAATGCTGCCACACCCTACACCCTCTGAATATAATACTATACTACACTGTGCCCTCTGAATATAATACTATCCCACACTGTACCCTCTGAATATAATACTATCCCACACTGCATCCTCTGAATATAATATTATTCCACAATGTACCCACTGAATATAATATTATCCCACACTGCACTCTCTGAATATAATACTATTCCACATTGCACCCTCTGAATATAATACTATCCCACACTGCACTCTCATAATGTAATACTATCCCACACTGTACCCACTGAATATAATACTATCACACACTGTACCCTCTGAATATAATACTATCACACAATGTACCCTCTGAATATAATACTATCCCACACTGCACCCTCTGAATATAATACTATCCCACACTGTACCCTCTGAATATAATACTATCCCACACTGTACCCTCTGAATATAATACTATCCCACACTGTGCCCTCTGAATATAATACTACCCCACACTGCACTCTCTGAATATAATTCTATCCCACACTGTGCCCTCTGAATATAATACTATCCCACACTGTACCCTCTGAATATAATACTATCCCACACTGCACCCTCTGAATATAATATTATTCCACATTGTATCCTCTGAATATAATACTATTCCACAATTCACCCTCTGAATATAATACTACCCCACACTGCACTCTCTGAATATAATACTATCCCACACTGCACCCTCTGAATATAATGCTGCCACACCCTACACCCTCTGAATATAATACTATCCCACACTGTGCCCTCTGAATATAATACTATCCCACACTGTGCCCTCTGAATATAATACTATCCCACACTGTGCCCTCTGAATATAATACTATCCCACACTGCACTCTCTGAATATAATACTATCCCACACTGCACTCTCTGAATATAATACTATCCCACACTGCACTCTCTGAATATAATACTATCCCACACTGCACTCTCTGAATATAATACTATCCCACACTGCACTCTCTGAATATAATACTATCACACACTGCACCCTCTAAATATAATACTATCACACACTGTACCCTCTTAATATAATACTATCCCACACTGCACTCTCTGAATATAATACTATCCCACACTGTGCCCTCTGAATATAATACTATCCCACACTGCACTCTCTGAATATAATACTATCCCACACTGCACTCTCTGAATATAATACTATCCCACACTGCACTCTCTGAATATAATACTATCCCACACTGCACTCTCTGAATATAATACTATCCCACACTGCACTCTCTGAATATAATACTATCCCACACTGCACTCTCTGAATATAATACTATCCCACAATGCACTCTCATAATGTAATACTATCCCACACTGCACTATCTGAATATAATACTATTCCACACTGTACCCTCTGAATATAATACTATCACACACTGTACCCACTGAATATAATACTATCACACACTGTACCCTCTGAATATAATACTATCACACAATGTACCCTCTGAATATAATACTATTCCACACTGTATCCTCTGAATATAATACTATCCCACACTGTGCCCTCTGAATATAATACTATCTCACACTGTACCCTCTGAATATAACACTATCCCACACTGCACCCTCTGAATATAATGCTGCCACACCCTACACCCTCTGAATATAATACTATCCCACACTGTGCCCTCTGAATATAATACTATCCCACACTGTGCCCTCTGAATATAATACTATCCCACACTGTGCCCTCTGAATATAATACTATCCCACACTGCACTCTCTGAATATAATACTATCCCACACTGCACTCTCTGAATATAATACTATCCCACACTGCACTCTCTGAATATAATACTATCCCACACTGCACTCTCTGAATATAATACCATCCCACACTGCACTGTCTGAATATAATACTATCACACACTGCACCCTCTGAATATAATACTATCCCACACTGCACTCTCTGAATATAATACTATCCCACACTGCACTCTCTGAATATAATACTATCCCACACTGCACTCTCTGAATATAATACTATCCCACACTGCACTCTCTGAATATAATACTATCCCACACTGCACTCTCTGAATATAATACTATCCCACACTGCACTCTCTGAATATAATACTATCCCACAATGCACTCTCATAATGTAATACTATCCCACACTGCACTCTCTGAATATAATACTATCCCACACTGTACCCTCTGAATATAATACTATCCCACACTGCACTCTCTGAATATAATACTATCCCACACCATACCCTCTGAATATAATGCTATCCCACACTGTGCCCTCTTAATATAATACTATCCCACACTGCACTCTCTGAATATACTATCCCACACTGTGCCCTCTGAATATAATGCTATCCCACACTGTGCCCTCTGAATATAATACTATCCCACACTGTGCCCTCTGAATATAATACTATCCCACACTGTACCCTCTGAATATAATACTATCCCACACTGTACCCTCTGAATATAATACTATCACACACTGCACTCTCTGAATATAATACTATCCCACACTGTGCCCTCTGAATATAATACTACACCACACTGTACCCTCTGATTATAATACTATCCCACACTGTGCCCTCTTAATATAATACTATCCCACACTGCACTCTCATAATGTAATAATATCCCACACTGCACTCTCTGAATATAATACTATCCCACACTGTACCCTCTGAATATAATACTATCCCACACTGTACCCTCTGAATATAATACTATCCCACACTGTGCCCTCTGAATATAATACTACCCCACACTGCAATCTCTGAATATAATTCTATCCCACACTGTGCCCTCTGAATATAATACTATTCCACACTGTATCCTCTGAATATAATACTATCCCACACTGTGCCCTCTGAATATAATACTATCCCACACTGTACCCTCTGAATATAATACTATTCCACACTATACCCTCTGAATATAATACTATTCCACACTGCACCCTCTGAATATAATGCTGCCACACCCTACACCCTCTGAATATAATACTATACTACACTGTGCCCTCTGAATATAATACTATCCCACACTGTACCCTCTGAATATAATACTATCCCACACTGCATCCTCTGAATATAATATTATTCCACACTGTACCCACTGAATATGATATTATCCCACACTGCACTCTCTGAATATAATACTATTCCACATTGCACCCTCTGAATATAATACTATCCCACACTGCACTCTCATAATGTAATACTATCACACACTGCACTCTCTGAATATAATACTATCACACTCTGCGCTCTCTGAATATAATACTATCACACACTGTACCCTCTGAATATAATACTATTCCACACTGCACCCTCTGAATATAATACTATCACACACTGCACCCTCTGAATATAATACTATTCCACACTGTATCCTCTGAATATAATACTATCACACACTGCACCCTCTGAATATAATACTACCACACACTGCATTCTCTGAATATAATACTATCCCACACTGCACCCTCTGAATATAATACTATCACACACTGCGCTCTCTGAATATAATACTATTCCACACTGTACCCTCTGAATATAATACTATCCCACACTGCACTCTCATAATGTAATACTATCCCACACTGCACCCTCTAAATATAATACTATCACACACTGCACTCTCTGAATATACTATCCCACACTGTGCCCTCTGAATATAATGCTATCCCACACTGTGCCCTCTGAATATAATACTATCCCACACTGTGCCCTCTGAATATAATACTATCCCACACTGTACCCTCTGAATATAATACTATCCCACACTGTACCCTCTGAATATAATACTATCACACACTGCACTCTCTGAATATAATACTATCCCACACTGTGCCCTCTGAATATAATACTACACCACACTGTACCCTCTGATTATAATACTATCCCACACTGTGCCCTCTTAATATAATACTATCCCACACTGCACTCTCATAATGTAATAATATCCCACACTGCACTCTCTGAATATAATACTATCCCACACTGTACCCTCTGAATATAATACTATCACACACTGTACCCACTGAATATAATACTATCCCACACTGTACCCTCTGAATATAATACTATCCCACACTGTGCCCTCTGAATATAATACTATCCCACACTGTATCCTCTGAATATAATACTATCCCACACTGTGCCCTCTGAATATAATACTATCCCACACTGTATCCTCTGAATATAATACTATCCCACACTGTGCCCTCTGAATATAATACTATGCCACACTGTACCCTCTGAATATAATACTATTCCACACTATACCCTCTGAATATAATACTATTCCACACTGCACCCTCTGAATATAATGCTGCCAAACCCTACACCCTCTGATTATAATACTATACTACACTGTGCCCTCTGAATATAATACTATCCCACACTGTACCCTCTGAATATAATACTATCCCACACTGCATCCTCTGAATATAATATTATTCCACACTGTACCCACTGAATATAATATTATCCCACACTGCACTCTCTGAATATAATACTATTCCACATTGCACCCTCTGAATATAATACTATCCCACACTGCACTCTCATAATGTAATACTATCCCACACTGCACTCTCTGAATATAATACTATTCCACACTGCACTCTCATAATGTAATACTATCCCACACTGCACTCTCTGAATATAATACTATTCCACACTGTACCCTCTGAATATAATACTATCACACACTGTACCCACTGAATATAATACTATCACACACTGTACCCTCTGAATATAATACTATCACACAATGTACCCTCTGAATATAATACTATCCCACACTGCACCCTCTGAATATAATACTATCCCACACTGTACCCTCTGAATATAATACTATCCCACACTGTACCCTCTGAATATAATACTATCCCACACTGTGTCCTCTGAATATAATACTACCCCACACTGCACTCTCTGAATATAATCCTATCCCACACTGTGCCCTCTGAATATAATACTATCCCACACTGTATCCTCTGAATATAATACTATCCCACACTGTGCCCTCTGAATATAATACTATCCCACACTGTACCCTCTGAATATAATACTATCCCACACTGCACCCTCTGAATATAATACTATTCCACATTGTATCCTCTGAATATAATACTATTCCACAATTCACCCTCTGAATATAATACTACCCCACACTGCACTCTCTGAATATAATACTATCCCACACTGCACCCTCTGAATATAATGCTGCCACACCCTACACCCTCTGAATATAATACTATCCCACACAGTGCCCTCTGAATATAATACTATCCCACACTGTGCCCTCTGAATATAATACTATCCCACACTGTGCCCTCTGAATATAATACTACCCCACACTGCACTCTCTGAATATAATACTATCCCACACTGCACTCTCTGAATATAATACTATCCCACACTGCACTCTCTGAATATAATACTATCCCACACTGCACTCTCTGAATATAATACTATCCCACACTGCACTCTCTGAATATAATACTATCACACACTGCACCCTCTAAATATAATACTATCACACACTGTACCCTCTTAATATAATACTATCCCACACTGCACTCTCTGAATATAATACTATCCCACACTGTGCCCTCTGAATATAATACTATCCCACACTGTACCCTCTGAATATAATACTATCCCACACTGCACTCTCTGATTATAATACTATCCCACATTGCGCTCTATGAATATAATACTATCCCACACTGCACTCTCTAAATATAATACTATCCCACACTGTACCCTCTGAATATAATATTATCCCACACTGTACCCTCTGAATATAATACTATCCCAGACTGCACCCTTTGTATATAATACTATCCCACACTGCACTCTCATAATGTAATACTATCCCACACTGCACTCTCATAATGTAATACTATCCCACAATGCACTCTCATAATGTAATACTATCCCACACTGCTCTCTCTGAATATAATACTATCCCACACTGTGCCCTCTGAATATAATACTATCCCACACTGTACCCTCTGAATATAATACTATCCCACACTGTACCCTCTGAATATAATACTATCCCACACTGCAACCTCTGAATACTATACTATCCCACACTGCACTCTCATAATGTAATACTATCCCACACTGCACTCTCTGAATATAATAATATCCCACACTGTGCCGTCTGAAAATAATACTATCCCACACGGTGCCCTCTGAATATAATACTATCCCACACTGCACTCTCTGAATATAATACTATTCCACACTACACACTCTGAATATAATACTATTCCACACTGCACCCTCTGAATATAATGCTGCCACACCCTACACCCTCTGAATATAATACTATCCCACACTGTGCCCTCTGAATATAATACTATCCCACACTGTACTCTCTGTATATAATACTATCCCACACTGCACCCTCTGAATATAATACTATTCCACACTGCACCCTCTGAATATAATGCTGCCACACCCTACACCCTCTGAATATAATACTATCCCACTCTGTGCCCTCTGAATATAATACTATCCCACACTGTACTCTCTGTATATAATACTATCCCACACTGCACCCTCTGAATATAATACTATTCCACATTGTATCCTCTGAATATAATACTTTTCCACAATGCACCCTCTGAATATAATGCTGCCACACCCTACACCCTCTGAATATAATACTATCCCACACTATACCCTCTGAATATAATACTATCACACACTGCACCCTCTGAATATAATACTACCACACACTGCATTCTCTGAATATAATACTATCCCACACTGCACCCTCTGAATATAATACTATCACACACTGCGCTCTCTGAATATAATACTATTCCACACTGTACCCTCTGAATATAATACTATCCCACACTGCACTCTCATAATGTAATACTATCCCACACTGCACCCTCTAAACATAATACTATCACACACTGCACTCTCTGAATATACTATCCCACACTGTGCCCTCTGAATATAATGCTATCCCACACTGTGCCCTCTGAATATAATACTATCCCACACTGTGCCCTCTGAATATAATACTATCCCACACTGTACCCTCTGAATATAATACTATCCCACACTGTACCCTCTGAATATAATACTATCACACACTGCACTCTCTGAATATAATACTATCCCACACTGTGCCCTCTGAATATAATACTACACCACACTGTACCCTCTGATTATAATACTATCACACACTGTGCCCTCTTAATATAATACTATCCCACACTGCACTCTCATAATGTAATAATATCCCACACTGCACTCTCTGAATATAATACTATCCCACACTGTACCCTCTGAATATAATACTATCACACACTGTACCCACTGAATATAATACTATCCCACACTGTACCCTCTGAATATAATACTATCCCACACTGTGCCCTCTGAATATAATACTATCCCACACTGTATCCTCTGAATATAATACTATCCCACACTGTGCCCTCTGAATATAATACTATCCCACACTGTATCCTCTGAATATAATACTATCCCACACTGTGCCCTCTGAATATAATACTATGCCACACTGTACCCTCTGAATATAATACTATTCCACACTATACCCTCTGAATATAATACTATTCCACACTGCACCCTCTGAATATAATGCTGCCAAACCCTACACCCTCTGATTATAATACTATACTACACTGTGCCCTCTGAATATAATACTATCCCACACTGTACCCTCTGAATATAATACTATCCCACACTGCATCCTCTGAATATAATATTATTCCACACTGTACCCACTGAATATAATATTATCCCACACTGCACTCTCTGAATATAATACTATTCCACATTGCACCCTCTGAATATAATACTATCCCACACTGCACTCTCATAATGTAATACTATCCCACACTGCACTCTCTGAATATAATACTATTCCACACTGCACTCTCATAATGTAATACTATCCCACACTGCACTCTCTGAATATAATACTATTCCACACTGTACCCTCTGAATATAATACTATCACACACTGTACCCACTGAATATAATACTATCACACACTGTACCCTCTGAATATAATACTATCACACAATGTACCCTCTGAATATAATACTATCCCACACTGCACCCTCAGAATATAATACTATCCCACACTGTACCCTCTGAATATAATACTATCCCACACTGTACCCTCTGAATATAATACTATCCCACACTGTGCCCTCTGAATATAATACTACCCCACACTGCACTCTCTGAATATAATCCTATCCCACACTGTGCCCTCTGAATATAATACTATCCCACACTGTATCCTCTGAATATAATACTATCCCACACTGTGCCCTCTGAATATAATACTATCCCACACTGTACCCTCTGAATATAATACTATCCCACACTGCACCCTCTGAATATAATACTATTCCACATTGTATCCTCTGAATATAATACTATTCCACAATTCACCCTCTGAATATAATACTACCCCACACTGCACTCTCTGAATATAATACTATCCCACACTGCACCCTCTGAATATAATGCTGCCACACCCTACACCCTCTGAATATAATACTATCCCACACAGTGCCCTCTGAATATAATACTATCCCACACTGTGCCCTCTGAATATAATACTATCCCACACTGTGCCCTCTGAATATAATACTACCCCACACTGCACTCTCTGAATATAATACTATCCCACACTGCACTCTCTGAATATAATACTATCCCACACTGCACTCTCTGAATATAATACTATCCCACACTGCACTCTCTGAATATAATACTATCCCACACTGCACTCTCTGAATATAATACTATCACACACTGCACCCTCTAAATATAATACTATCACACACTGTACCCTCTTAATATAATACTATCCCACACTGCACTCTCTGAATATAATACTATCCCACACTGTGCCCTCTGAATATAATACTATCCCACACTGTACCCTCTGAATATAATACTATCCCACACTGCACTCTCTGATTATAATACTATCCCACATTGCGCTCTATGAATATAATACTATCCCACACTGCACTCTCTAAATATAATACTATCCCACACTGTGCCCTCTGAATATAATACTATCCCACACTGTACCCTCTGAATATAATATTATCCCACACTGTACCCTCTGAATATAATACTATCCCAGACTGCACCCTTTGTATATAATACTATCCCACACTGCACTCTCATAATGTAATACTATCCCACACTGCACTCTCATAATGTAATACTATCCCACAATGCACTCTCATAATGTAATACTATCCCACACTGCTCTCTCTGAATATAATACTATCCCACACTGTGCCCTCTGAATATAATACTATCCCACACTGTACCCTCTGAATATAATACTATCCCACACTGTACCCTCTGAATATAATACTATCCCACACTGCAACCTCTGAATACTATACTATCCCACACTGCACTCTCATAATGTAATACTATCCCACACTGCACTCTCTGAATATAATAATATCCCACACTGTGCCGTCTGAAAATAATACTATCCCACACGGTGCCCTCTGAATATAATACTATCCCACACTGCACTCTCTGAATATAATACTATTCCACACTACACACTCTGAATATAATACTATTCCACACTGCACCCTCTGAATATAATGCTGCCACACCCTACACCCTCTGAATATAATACTATCCCACACTGTGCCCTCTGAATATAATACTATCCCACACTGTACTCTCTGTATATAATACTATCCCACACTGCACCCTCTGAATATAATACTATTCCACACTGCACCCTCTGAATATAATGCTGCCACACCCTACACCCTCTGAATATAATACTATCCCACTCTGTGCCCTCTGAATATAATACTATCCCACACTGTACTCTCTGTATATAATACTATCCCACACTGCACCCTCTGAATATAATACTATTCCACATTGTATCCTCTGAATATAATACTTTTCCACAATGCACCCTCTGAATATAATGCTGCCACACCCTACACCCTCTGAATATAATACTATCCCACACTATACCCTCTGAATATAATACTATTCCACACTTTATCCTCTGAATATAATACTATCCCACAATGCGCTCTCTGAATATAATACTTCCACACACTGCACCCTCTGAATATAATACTATTCCACACTGTACCCTCTGGATATAATACTATTGCACACTGCACTCTCTGAATATAATACTATCACACACTGCACTCTCTGAATATAACACTATTCCACACTGTATCCACTGAATATAATACTATCCCACAATGCACCCTCTGAATATAAAATACTATCCCACACTGCACTCTCTGAATATAATACTATCCCTCACTGCACCCTCTGAATATAATACTATCACACACTGCACTCTCTGAATATAATACTATCACACACTGCACTCTCTGAATATAATACGATCACAATCTGCACCTTCTGAATATATTACTATTCCACACTGTACCCTCTGAATATAATACTATCCCACAATGCGCTCTCTGAATATAATACAACCACACACTGTGCCCTCTAAATATAATACTATCACACACTGCACCCTCTGAATTTATTACTATTCCACACTGCACCCTCTGAATATAATACTATCCCACACTGCACCCTCTGAATCTAATACTATCACACACTGCACCCTCTGAATATAATACTATCCAACACTGCACTCTCTGAATATAATACTATCACACACTGTACCCTCTGAATATAATGCTATAACACACTGCACTCTCTGAATATAATACTATCCCACACTGTACCCTCTGAATATAATACTATCACACACTGCACTCTCTGAATATAATACTATCACACTCTGCGCTCTCTGAATATAATACTATCACACACTGTACCCTCTGAATATAATACTATTCCACACTGCACCCTCTGAATATAATACTATCACACACTGCACCCTCTGAATATAATACTATTCCACACTGTATCCTCTGAATATAATACTATCACACACTGCACCCTCTGAATATAATACTACCACACACTGCACTCTCTGAATATAATACTATCCCACACTGCACCCTCTGAATATAATACTATCACATACTGCGCTCTCTGAATATAATACTATTCCACACTGTACCCTCTGAATATAATACTATCCCACACTGCACTCTCATAAAGTAATACTATCCCACACTGCACCCTCTAAATATAATACTATCACACACTGCACTCTCTGAATATAATACTATCATACACTGCACTCTCTGAATATAATACTATCACACACTGCGCTCTCATAATATAATACTATCCCACATTGCACTCTTTGAATATAATACTATCACACACTGCACTCTCTGAATATAATACTATTCCACACTGCACCCTCTGAATATAATATTATTCCACACAGCACCCTCTGAATATAATATTATTCCACACTGTACCCTCTGAATATAATACTATCCCACACTGCGCTCTCTGAATATAATACTATTCCACACTGCACCCTCTGAATTTAATACTATTCCACACTGCACCCTCTGAATATAATACTATCCCACACTACACCCTCTGAATATAATACTATCCCACACTGTATCCTCTGAATATAATACTATCACACACTGCACCCTCTGAATATAATACTACCACACACTGCACTCTCTGAATATAATACTACCACACACTGCACCCTCTGAATATAATACTATCACACACTGCGCTCTCTGAATATAATACTATTCCACACTGTACCCTCTGAATATAATACTATCCCACACTGCACTCTCATAATGTAATGCTATCCCACACTGCACCCTCTAAATATAATACTATCACACACTGCACCCTCTAAATATAATACTATCACATACTGCACTCTCTGAATATAATACTATCATACACTGCACTCTCTGAATATAATACTATCACACACTGCGCTCTCTGAATATAATACTATTCCACACTGTACTCTGAATATAATACTATCATACACTGCACTCTCTGAATATAATACTATCACACACTGCGCTCTCATAATATAATACTATCCCACATTGCACTCTTTGAATATAATACTATTACACACTGCACTCTCTGAATATAATACTATCACACACTGCACCCTCTGAATATTATACTATTCCACACTGCACCCTCTGAATATAATATTATTCCACACTGTACCCTCTGAATATAATACCATCCCACACTGCGCTCTCTGAATATAATACTATTCCACACTGCACCCTCTGAATTTAATACTATTCCACACTGCACCCTCTGAATATAATACTATCCCACACTACACCCTCTGAATATAATACTATCCCACACTGCACTCTCTGAATATAATACTATCACATACTGCACCCTCTGATTATAATACTTTTCCACACTGCACCCTCTGAATTTACTACTATTCCACAATGCACCCTCTGACTATAATACTATTCCACACTACACCCTCTGAATATAATACTATCCCACACTACACCCTCTGACTATAATACTATTCCACACTGCACCCTCTGACTATGATACTATTCCACACTGCACCCTCTGACTATAATACTATTCCATACTGCACCCTCTGACTATAATACTATTCCACACAGCACCCTCTGACTATAATACTATCCCACACTGCACCCTCTGAATATAATACTATCCCACACTGCACCCTCTGACTATAATACTATCCCACACTGCACCCTCTGACTATAATACTATTCCACACTGCACCCTCTGACTATAATACTATTCCACACTGCACCCTCTGAATATAATACAATCCCACACTACACCCTCTGAATATAATACTATCCCACAATGCACTCTCTGAATATATTACTATCACACACTGCACCCTCTGAATATAATACTATCACACACTGAACCCTCTGAATATAATACTATCCCACACTGCACTCTCTGAATATAATACTATCCCACACTGCACCCTCTGAATATAATACTATCACACACTGCACCCTCTGAATATAATACTATCCCACACTGCACTCTCTGACTATAATACTATCACACACTGCACTCTCTGAATATAATACTATCACACACTGCACCCTCTGAATATAATACTATCACACACTGCACTCTCTGAATATAATACTATCACACACTGCACTCTCTGAATATAATACTATCACACACTGCACTCTCTGAATATAATACTATCCCACACTGTGCCCTCTGAATATAATACTATCCCACACTGTATCCTCTGAATATAATACTATCCCACACTGTGCCCTCTGAATATAATACTATCCCACACTGTATCCTCTGAATATAATACTATCCCACACTGTGCCCTCTGAATATAATACTATGCCACACTGTACCCTCTGAATATAATACTATTCCACACTATACCCTCTGAATATAATACTATTCCACACTGCACCCTCTGAATATAATGCTGCCAAACCCTACACCCTCTGATTATAATACTATACTATACACTGTGCCCTCTGAATATAATACTATCCCACACTGTACCCTCTGAATATAATACTATCCCCACACTGCATCCTCTGAATATAATATTATTCCACACTGTACCCACTGAATATAATATTATCCCACACTGCACTCTCTGAATATAATACTATTCCACATTGCACCCTCTGAATATAATACTATCCCACACTGCACTCTCATAATGTAATACTATCCCACACTGCACTCTCTGAATATAATACTATTCCACACTGCACTCTCATAATGTAATACTATCCCACACTGCACTCTCTGAATATAATACTATTCCACACTGTACCCTCTGAATATAATACTATCACACACTGTACCCACTGAATATAATACTATCACACACTGTACCCTCTGAATATAATACTATCACACAATGTACCCTCTGAATATAATACTATCCCACACTGCACCCTCTGAATATAATACTATCCCACACTGTACCCTCTGAATATAATACTATCCCACACTGTACCCTCTGAATATAATACTATCCCACACTGTGCCCTCTGAATATAATACTACCCCACACTGCACTCTCTGAATATAATCCTATCCCACACTGTGCCCTCTGAATATAATACTATCCCACACTGTATCCTCTGAATATAATACTATCCCACACTGTGCCCTCTGAATATAATACTATCCCACACTGTACCCTCTGAATATAATACTATCCCACACTGCACCCCTCTGAATATAATACTATTCCACATTGTATCCTCTGAATATAATACTATTCCACAATTCACCCTCTGAATATAATACTACCCCACACTGCACTCTCTGAATATAATACTATCCCACACTGCACCCTCTGAATATAATGCTGCCACACCCTACACCCTCTGAATATAATACTATCCCACACAGTGCCCTCTGAATATAATACTATCCCACACTGTGCCCTCTGAATATAATACTATCCCACACTGTGCCCTCTGAATATAATACTACCCCACACTGCACTCTCTGAATATAATACTATCCCACACTGCACTCTCTGAATATAATACTATCCCACACTGCACTCTCTGAATATAATACTATCCCACACTGCACTCTCTGAATATAATACTATCCCACACTGCACTCTCTGAATATAATACTATCACACACTGCACCCTCTAAATATAATACTATCACACACTGTACCCTCTTAATATAATACTATCCCACACTGCACTCTCTGAATATAATACTATCCCACACTGTGCCCTCTGAATATAATACTATCCCACACTGTACCCTCTGAATATAATACTATCCCACACTGCACTCTCTGATTATAATACTATCCCACATTGCGCTCTATGAATATAATACTATCCCACACTGCACTCTCTAAATATAATACTATCCCACACTGTGCCCTCTGAATATAATACTATCCCACACTGTACCCTCTGAATATAATATTATCCCACACTGTACCCTCTGAATATAATACTATCCCAGACTGCACCCTTTGTATATAATACTATCCCACACTGCACTCTCATAATGTAATACTATCCCACACTGCACTCTCATAATGTAATACTATCCCAAAATGCACTCTCATAATGTAATACTATCCCACACTGCTCTCTCTGAATATAATACTATCCCACACTGTGCCCTCTGAATATAATACTATCCCACACTGTACCCTCTGAATATAATACTATCCCACACTGTACCCTCTGAATATAATACTATCCCCACACTGCAACCTCTGAATACTATACTATCCCACACTGCACTCTCATAATGTAATACTATCCCACACTGCACTCTCTGAATATAATAATATCCCACACTGTGCCGTCTGAAAATAATACTATCCCACACGGTGCCCTCTGAATATAATACTATCCCACACTGCACTCTCTGAATATAATACTATTCCACACTACACACTCTGAATATAATACTATTCCACACTGCACCCCTCTGAATATAATGCTGCCACACCCTACACCCTCTGAATATAATACTATCCCACACTGTGCCCTCTGAATATAATACTATCCCACACTGTACTCTCTGTATATAATACTATCCCACACTGCACCCTCTGAATATAATACTATTCCACACTGCACCCTCTGAATATAATGCTGCCACACCCTACACCCTCTGAATATAATACTATCCCACTCTGTGCCCTCTGAATATAATACTATCCCACACTGTACTCTCTGTATATAATACTATCCCACACTGCACCCTCTGAATATAATACTATTCCACATTGTATCCTCTGAATATAATACTTTTCCACAATGCACCCTCTGAATATAATGCTGCCACACCCTACACCCTCTGAATATAATACTATCCCACACTATACCCTCTGAATATAATACTATTCCACACTTTATCCTCTGAATATAATACTATCCCACAATGCACTCTCTGAATATAATACTTCCACACACTGCACCCTCTGAATATAATACTATTCCACACTGTACCCTCTGGATATAATACTATTGCACACTGCACTCTCTGAATATAATACTATCACACACTGCACTCTCTGAATATAACACTATTCCACACTGTATCCACTGAATATAATACTATCCCACAATGCACCCTCTGAATATAAAATACTATCCCACACTGCACTCTCTGAATATAATACTATCCCTCACTGCACCCTCTGAATATAATACTATCACACACTGCACTCTCTGAATATAATACTATCACACACTGCACTCTCTGAATATAATACGATCACACACTGCACCTTCTGAATATATTACTATTCCACACTGTACCCTCTGAATATAATACTATCCCACACTGCGCTCTCTGAATATAATACAACCCACACACTGTGCCCTCTAAATATAATACTATCACACACTGCACCCTTCTGAATTTATTACTATTCCACACTGCACCCTCTGAATATAATACTATCCCACACTGCACCCTCTGAATCTAATACTATCACACACTGCACCCTCTGAATATAATACTATCCAACACTGCACTCTCTGAATATAATACTATCACACACTGTACCCTCTGAATATAATGCTATAACACACTGCACTCTCTGAATATAATACTATCCCACACTGTAACCCTCTGAATATAATACTATCACACACTGCACTCTCTGAATATAAT
The DNA here is from genome assembly GCF_029499605.1 of Hyla sarda. Classification (NCBI taxonomy): domain Eukaryota; kingdom Metazoa; phylum Chordata; class Amphibia; order Anura; family Hylidae; genus Hyla; species Hyla sarda. The sequence continues at coordinate 50,659 of NW_026608693.1, forward strand.
ACTATCACACTCCTGCGCTCTCTGAATATAATACTATCACACACTGTACCCTCTGAATATAATACTATTCCACACTGCACCCTCTGAATATAATACTATCACACACTGCACCCTCTGAATATAATACTATTCCACACTGTATCCTCTGAATATAATACTATCACACACTGCACCCTCTGAATATAATACTACCACACACTGCACTCTCTGAATATAATACTATCCCACACTGCACCCTCTGAATATAATACTATCACATACTGCGCTCTCTGAATATAATACTATTCCACACTGTACCCTCTGAATATAATACTATCCCCACACTGCACTCTCATAAAGTAATACTATCCCACACTGCACCCTCTAAATATAATACTATCACACACTGCACTCTCTGAATATAATACTATCATACACTGCACTCTCTGAATATAATACTATCACACACTGCGCTCTCATAATATAATACTATCCCACATTGCACTCTTTGAATATAATACTATCACACACTGCACTCTCTGAATATAATACTATTCCACACTGCACCCTCTGAATATAATATTATTCCACACAGCACCCTCTGAATATAATATTATTCCACACTGTACCCTCTGAATATAATACTATCCCACACTGCGCTCTCTGAATATAATACTATTCCACACTGCACCCTCTGAATTTAATACTATTCCACACTGCACCCTCTGAATATAATACTATCCCACACTACACCCTCTGAATATAATACTATCCCCACACTGTATCCTCTGAATATAATACTATCACACACTGCACCCTCTGAATATAATACTACCACACACTGCACTCTCTGAATATAATACTACCACACACTGCACCCTCTGAATATAATACTATCACACACTGCGCTCTCTGAATATAATACTATTCCACACTGTACCCTCTGAATATAATACTATCCCACACTGCACTCTCATAATGTAATGCTATCCCACACTGCACCCTCTAAATATAATACTATCACACACTGCACCCTCTAAATATAATACTATCACATACTGCACTCTCTGAATATAATACTATCATACACTGCACTCTCTGAATATAATACTATCACACACTGCGCTCTCTGAATATAATACTATTCCACACTGTACTCTGAATATAATACTATCATACACTGCACTCTCTGAATATAATACTATCACACACTGCGCTCTCATAATATAATACTATCCCACATTGCACTCTTTGAATATAATACTATTACACACTGCACTCTCTGAATATAATACTATCACACACTGCACCCTCTGAATATTATACTATTCCACACTGCACCCTCTGAATATAATATTATTCCACACTGTACCCTCTGAATATAATACCATCCCACACTGCGCTCTCTGAATATAATACTATTCCACACTGCACCCCTCTGAATTTAATACTATTCCACACTGCACCCCTCTGAATATAATACTATCCCACACTACACCCTCTGAATATAATACTATCCCACACTGCACTCTCTGAATATAATACTATCACATACTGCACCCTCTGATTATAATACTTTTCCACACTGCACCCTCTGAATTTACTACTATTCCACAATGCACCCTCTGACTATAATACTATTCCACACTACACCCTCTGAATATAATACTATCCCACACTACACCCTCTGACTATAATACTATTCCACACTGCACCCTCTGACTATGATACTATTCCACACTGCACCCTCTGACTATAATACTATTCCATACTGCACCCTCTGACTATAATACTATTCCACACAGCACCCTCTGACTATAATACTATCCCACACTACACCCTCTGAATATAATACTATCCCACAATGCACTCTCTGAATATATTACTATCACACACTGCACCCTCTGAATATAATACTATCACACACTGAACCCTCTGAATATAATACTATCCCACACTGCACTCTCTGAATATAATACTATCCCCACACTGCACCCTCTGAATATAATACTATCACACACTGCACCCCTCTGAATATAATACTATCCCACACTGCACTCTCTGACTATAATACTATCACACACTGCACTCTCTGAATATAATACTATCACACACTGCACCCTCTGAATATAATACTATCACACACTGCACTCTCTGAATATAATACTATCACACACTGCACTCTCTGAATATAATACTATCACACACTGCACTCTCTGAATATAATACTATCCCACACTGTGCCCTCTGAATATAATACTATCCCACACTGTATCCTCTGAATATAATACTATCCCACACTGTGCCCTCTGAATATAATACTATCCCACACTGTATCCTCTGAATATAATACTATCCCACACTGTGCCCTCTGAATATAATTACTATGCCACACTGTACCCTCTGAATATAATACTATTCCACACTATACCCTCTGAATATAATACTATTCCACACTGCACCCTCTGAATATAATGCTGCCAAACCCTACACCCTCTGATTATAATACTATACTACACTGTGCCCTCTGAATATAATACTATCCCACACTGTACCCTCTGAATATAATACTATCCCACACACTGCATCCTCTGAATATAATATTATTCCACACTGTACCCACTGAATATAATATTATCCCACACTGCACTCTCTGAATATAATACTATTCCACATTGCACCCTCTGAATATAATACTATCCCACACTGCACTCTCATAATGTAATACTATCCCACACTGCACTCTCTGAATATAATACTATTCCACACTGCACTCTCATAATGTAATACTATCCCACACTGCACTCTCTGATATAATACTATTCCACACTGTACCCCTCTGAATATAATACTATCACACACTGTACCCACTGAATATAATACTATCACACACTGTACCCTCTGAATATAATACTATCACACAATGTACCCTCTGAATATAATACTATCCCACACTGCACCCTCTGAATATAATACTATCCCACACTGTACCCTCTGAATATAATACTATCCCACACTGTACCCTCTGAATATAATACTATCCCACACTGTGCCCTCTGAATATAATACTACCCCACACTGCACTCTCTGAATATAATCCTATCCCACACTGTGCCCTCTGAATATAATACTATCCCACACTGTATCCTCTGAATATAATACTATCCCACACTGTGCCCTCTGAATATAATACTATCCCACACTGTACCCCTCTGAATATAATACTATCCCACACTGCACCCTCTGAATATAATACTATTCCACATTGTATCCTCTGAATATAATACTATTCCACAATTCACCCTCTGAATATAATACTACCCCACACTGCACTCTCTGAATATAATACTATCCCACACTGCACCCTCTGAATATAATGCTGCCACACCCTACACCCTCTGAATATAATACTATCCCACACAGTGCCCTCTGAATATAATACTATCCCACACTGTGCCCTCTGAATATAATACTATCCCACACCTGTGCCCTCTGAATATAATACTACCCCCACACTGCACTCTCTGAATATAATACTATCCCACACTGCACTCTCTGAATATAATACTATCCCACACTGCACTCTCTGAATATAATACTATCCCACACTGCACTCTCTGAATATAATACTATCCCACACTGCACTCTCTGAATATAATACTATCACACACTGCACCCTCTAAATATAATACTATCACACACTGTACCCTCTTAATATAATACTATCCCACACTGCACTCTCTGAATATAATACTATCCCACACTGTGCCCTCTGAATATAATACTATCCCACACTGTACCCTCTGAATATAATACTATCCCACACTGCACTCTCTGATTATAATACTATCCCACATTGCGCTCTATGAATATAATACTATCCCACACTGCACTCTCTAAATATAATACTATCCCACACTGTGCCCTCTGAATATAATACTATCCCACACTGTACCCTCTGAATATAATATTATCCCACACTGTACCCTCTGAATATAATACTATCCCAGACTGCACCCTTTGTATATAATACTATCCCACACTGCACTCTCATAATGTAATACTATCCCACACTGCACTCTCATAATGTAATACTATCCCACAATGCACTCTCATAATGTAATACTATCCCACACTGCTCTCTCTGAATATAATACTATCCCACACTGTGCCCTCTGAATATAATACTATCCCACACTGTACCCTCTGAATATAATACTATCCCACACTGTACCCTCTGAATATAATACTATCCCACACTGCAACCTCTGAATACTATACTATCCCACACTGCACTCTCATAATGTAATACTATCCCACACTGCACTCTCTGAATATAATAATATCCCACACTGTGCCGTCTGAAAATAATACTATCCCACACGGTGCCCTCTGAATATAATACTATCCCACACTGCACTCTCTGAATATAATACTATTCCACACTACACACTCTGAATATAATACTATTCCACACTGCACCCTCTGAATATAATGCTGCCACACCCTACACCCTCTGAATATAATACTATCCCACACTGTGCCCTCTGAATATAATACTATCCCACACTGTACTCTCTGTATATAAATACTATCCCACACTGCACCCTCTGAATATAATACTATTCCACACTGCACCCTCTGAATATAATGCTGCCACACCCTACACCCTCTGAATATAATACTATCCCACTCTGTGCCCTCTGAATATAATACTATCCCCACACTGTACTCTCTGTATATAATACTATCCCACACTGCACCCTCTGAATATAATACTATTCCACATTGTATCCTCTGAATATAATACTTTTCCACAATGCACCCTCTGAATATAATGCTGCCACACCCTACACCCTCTGAATATAATACTATCCCACACTATACCCTCTGAATATAATACTATTCCACACTTTATCCTCTGAATATAATACTATCCCACAATGCACTCTCTGAATATAATACTTCCACACACTGCACCCCTCTGAATATAATACTATTCCACACTGTACCCTCTGGATATAATACTATTGCACACTGCACTCTCTGAATATAATACTATCACACACTGCACTCTCTGAATATAACACTATTCCACACTGTATCCACTGAATATAATACTATCCCACAATGCACCCTCTGAATATAAAATACTATCCCACACTGCACTCTCTGAATATAATACTATCCCTCACTGCACCCTCTGAATATAATACTATCACACACACTGCACTCTCTGAATATAATACTATCACACACTGCACTCTCTGAATATAATACGATCACACACTGCACCTTCTGAATATATTACTATTCCACACTGTACCCTCTGAATATAATACTATCCCACACTGCGCTCTCTGAATATAATACAACCACACACTGTGCCCTCTAAATATAATACTATCACACACTGCACCCTCTGAATTTATTACTATTCCACACTGCACCCTCTGAATATAATACTATCCCACACTGCACCCCTCTGAATCTAATACTATCACACACTGCACCCTCTGAATATAATACTATCCAACACTGCACTCTCTGAATATAATACTATCACACACTGTACCCTCTGAATATAATGCTATAACACACTGCACTCTCTGAATATAATACTATCCCACACTGTACCCTCTGAATATAATACTATCACACACTGCACTCTCTGAATATAATACTATCACACTCTGCGCTCTCTGAATATAATACTATCACACACTGTACCCTCTGAATATAATACTATTCCACACTGCACCCTCTGAATATAATACTATCACACACTGCACCCTCTGAATATAATACTATTCCACACTGTATCCTCTGAATATAATACTATCACACACTGCACCCTCTGAATATAATACTACCACACACTGCACTCTCTGAATATAATACTATCCCACACTGCACCCTCTGAATATAATACTATCACATACTGCGCTCTCTGAATATAATACTATTCCACACTGTACCCTCTGAATATAATACTATCCCACACTGCACTCTCATAAAGTAATACTATCCCACACTGCACCCTCTAAATATAATACTTTCACACAATGCACTCTCTGAATATAATACTATCATACACTGCACTCTCTGAATATAATACTATCACACACTGCGCTCTCATAATATAATACTATCCACATTGCACTCTTTGAATATAATACTATCACACACTGCACTCTCTGAATATAATACTATTCCACACTGCACCCTCTGAATATAATATTATTCCACACAGCACCCTCTGAATATAATATTATTCCACACTGTACCCTCTGAATATAATACTATCCCACACTGCGCTCTCTGAATATAATACTATTCCACACTGCACCCTCTGAATTTAATACTATTCCACACTGCACCCTCTGAATATAATACTATCCCACACTACACCCTCTGAATATAATACTATCCCACACTGTATCCTCTGAATATAATACTATCACACACTGCACCCCTCTGAATATAATACTACACACACTGCACCTCTCCTGAATATAATACTACCACACACTGCACCCTCTGAATATAATACTATCACACACTGCGCTCTCTGAATATAATACTATTCCACACTGTACCCTCTGAATATAATACTATCCCACACTGCACTCTCATAATGTAATGCTATCCCACACTGCACCCTCTAAATATAATACTATCACACACTGCACCCTCTAAATATAATACTATCACACACTGCACTCTCTGAATATAATACTATCATACACTGCACTCTCTGAATATAATACTATCACACACTGCGCTCTCTGAATATAATACTATTCCACACTGTACTCTGAATATAATACTATCATACACTGCACTCTCTGAATATAATACTATCACACACTGCGCTCTCATAATATAATACTATCCCACAATTCACTC